>NC_048316.1:14157157-14195960 GCF_013100865.1 Trachemys scripta elegans
TAATGCTCTGGCCCTCACCTAGACCTACACCCTTTCCCTACTCGATGATCTCCGGGCCTACGGGAGGTAGGTGCGAGAAGTGCAGTGTTTCTCAAACTGGGGCCGCCGCTTGTGTAGGAAAAGCCCCTGGCAGGCCGGGCCGGTTTGTTTACCTGCCCCGTCCGCAAGTCTGGCCGCTGCTTCCAGCAGCTCCCATTGGCCTGGAGCAGCGAACCGCAGCCAGTGGGAGCCGCGATCGGCCAGACTTGCGGACGGGGCAGGTAAACAAACCGGCCCGGCCTGCCAGGGGCTTTTCCTACACAAGCGGCGGCCCCAGTTTGAGAAACACTGACCTAGAGGACCCTGACTTTAACCTCCCTCCCCACTTCCTAAGTCAGTTTAAGGCATTTTTGTAGATGTCCAGAAGGGAAAGTAACAATTAAAACACCTTGTAAAATGAAAAGGTTGCAGAAGTAATGCTCTGCCCATGAATTATCCCTCTGTTAAGTTCTGCTTCTCCCCTAACCTTTTAAAGAACAAAAGGCTTAGCCTTAAATTATTTTATATTATTATTTCTCCTTCCTAGTCACCAGAACCACATAGGTAAAGATTAAAGTCAGTCCACCTCCAAAGCTGTGTTCGCTTGTTCCTGCTTTAGAGGTTTTACTTCTCTTCCTTCAGTGCTGTTTTTTTCTAGTTCTGCTTTTCTCCTCTGTTACGTGCTTGCAGGCTGTTCCTCTTCTACCCCCATTGGGGTGTATTTTTGGTTCTGCATTTATTAGCTGCTGCTTAAAAGGCCACCTTGCTCTCAACATACTTGCGTTTAGTTCAGTAAGTTGCAAATACCTTTAAACTTAATGTGAAACGAGCTCACTGCTTTCTGCAGTCTCTTGGGTGTGTGTGTTTCTCTCTGCTACAGCAATTAAGTATTTTTATAAGGAGACCATAGAACGAGAGGCTTAGAAAGACACAGGAAATACAGTCATCTGCTTCTATAGTATAGGTCAGTCACATACTTAGTCATCTCTCTTCCCTGAACTAGCTGTGGCAGAGATCTAATCAGAACTTGTTTGCCTACAGTATAATATATAATGTCAGACAAAATACTGCTAGATGTGGATGAATTCTGTGCTGTGCTGTCTTCCTGAAAGGAGTTGGCAGATTGGGGGATACTTCTTCCTCAGAGAGAGAAGCTGTCCATCCCCTCCTATCCAGCACCTCTGATTGCAGCCCCGTTACTTCCAAGAGTCTAGAATCTTGGAATCGGCCAGATTCCATCTACACAGGCTTTACGTCCCGACTTCTAAAAATCCTGCGTGGTTGGTGCCAGCAGAGAGAACCCGGTGCGACTGGGGTTAAACCAAGGCAAAGACAATGCTGTCTCTAACTAGGAGCCTGATTTTAACATAGTTCAGCCTTGTCCTCTTTGCCTGGCCAAATCCTTATTAGATCTGTTGGCGCCAAACTGGTAAACATAGCTGTTTTAAATTATGAAGAGTTCCTGGGACGGTCCTGTTTAATGAGGCAAAGAACTGCGGAAGAAGAGCTCGCTAGCAAAGAATTTGAAGGGGCCGTTGACTGACCCTTCTGACACAGAAATGCTCTAATGATGCTTCTTTTGAGATTGCTAATAATGGGGTCATTTACCACTTAGCCAGCGATTAGGAGCACAATTAAAGCCTGTCTCCAGGAGAGGTAATCCCCCTTTCCAAGTTAGGAAGCAGTGGGAATTTGCAACACTGCAATAATTCATCCACAGGGTGTATTTAATGTTACCCAGACAGAGGCTCTGTTGAAATGCTGCATTGAATTGACCCCACTGATTTGGGGAAGAGGAGGAACTGAGGGCGGCGGGATTTTCAGCCAGAGAGCGGCTACCAGCCCTGGCTCGCAA
Organism: Trachemys scripta elegans; assembly: GCF_013100865.1. Classification (NCBI taxonomy): domain Eukaryota; kingdom Metazoa; phylum Chordata; order Testudines; family Emydidae; genus Trachemys; species Trachemys scripta. The sequence goes on from NC_048316.1 coordinate 14,159,031, forward strand.
AGCGTGAGTCGGGCTAGCGAGAGGGGAGATTTGCTCTATAGCCCAGGCTAACACACTGAAGTTAATATGGATCCCTAGAATAACTTAAGGAAGGGGGAAATAGAGGCATGTCCTTAATTCAGGGTGGGATCTTCAAGGCAGGTGCTGAATTGGAGCTGTATTTGTTGCTGTTTGGTGAGAATCCAGTCCAGAGAGAAGCTGTTTTGTTTTGTTTTTCCTCCCAGGCTGGCTTTGTCATCAACTGCATGTTCAACCCAATGTATCCAGGCTTCCATGAGAACTTTCTTTCTTCTACTCTAGTAGGAGGGTCCACAGAGCATGTGGCGTGAGAGGTCAGAGAACTAGGGTGACCAGACTGCAAGTGTGAAAAATCGGGATGGGGTGGGGGGTGATAGGTGCCTATATAAGAAAAAGACCCCAAAATCGGGACATCCGGTCACCCTACCGGAGAGAACCATTGCTGCTACCAAAGAAAATTGCACCCCTGAGTCACAGGCTGGATCAGTTATCGGCTCTGCACTGTGAGAAGCCTCTGCTCCCCACGCGTGACAGCTTCAAAGCTGCTAGGCACGCCTTACTCGGCCCCAGCTCTGTCTCCTCTAGCTGCGATTACAGCGACTGCTTGTTGCAGAGCCTAAACACAGCTTCTCCCCCCCTCCCCCAGAGGGAAGAGAGTCTTGCTTGCGGTAACTAACAAGGTGGGACCAATCTGTGGTCTTTCCTGGTGGAAGAAAGGAAATGATCAGGTGGGCATGGGCATGTTTTCCGGATCGCCGGTGCTTTGCTGAGGGTGGCAAAGTGCCGGATTCCTGCAGCTGGATAGCGCCGAGAAGTCCCTCTACCATTGCGCTCTGAGGGCAGTGGGGGTGCTGACTGGCCCACATCTAAGAGCCCAATTTTCCTGCTGGGTGCTAAACACTAGGATCAGAATCAGCAGCTGAGGTGGCCCCAGGGCACTGCCCTCCAGCTGATCCTCTCTGGAGCTACTGTGGCAGGGAGGGGAGGGCGAGGCTGACCCCTCCCTGCAGGGTGAGCCTGGCCTGGCCCTTTTAGGCATTCTTGGAGGAGCGAAGCCAAGGGATACATGTCTGTCTGGGAATCTCTTCGCTGTGCCCACCCTCTCCAACGCATGAGTCACTGCAGCAGCTCGAGGATCCCTGCCATGTGGATCACTAATTCTCTAGGGGCTGCGTCAAGGAATTCTGAACAGAGGAATCAAATGGTCCTGCAAAGGAGAAACCGGACCCTCTGCTGCCACCTCTGGAGCCAGCACAACTGGCGAGTTCCTTGGGGGTGGGGACCTATCCCCGGGTCTGTGTTTCACGGGTCTGATTTCACAGCCAGAGAGGCTGGAGACACACCATGGGGATCTTCGGGCCTTCCCGTGCAGGGGAGAGAGTGTTCCACGCACAAGGGGTGAAGTCGTGAGTTACGCTAAGTTGTCCGTAATGAATAGAGCAGAGAGACGGCGGTCGGGGCAGCCCCACGCGCTCCTCTCTTCTGCTCAGTGTGGGGAGCGTTGTCCTCTGGCAGTGGAGGGCACAAGTTGGGGCTGGATGCATGTTCTGCAGGCAAGATACTTGCTGGGAGGCAGTCTGGAATGTTGGCCCACCGCCCGTTACTCACCGTGCTAGCTCCCGATAAAGGTGTAAAATGACTAAATCTTTGTTTGTGCTGCAAGGTAGCTCTCCACTTCGGCTAGCAGCGTGGGCGTCGGGTATCGCGAACTGCCCCCCGCTGGCAGCCGGGACTCAAAAGCAGATCTCTGCTCACACAGGATCAGACAAGGCACAGCTGAGACTTTCCATCCCCAAGTTCCTAAGCACAATTATGAGAATTGCCTGGAGCATTTTCAGATCTCGCTTTCAGGACCGGAAATTACCCTGATCCAAGGCCTTTGCTCTGTTAATCCCTGGGCCAGTGCCAGAAAGGCTCTGCTCGTCTGAGGGGCCAGGCAGAGATTTAAGGGACGCTTCCTGACGCGCTGTGTCTAACGGAGAGCGTTGGGTATCCCCAGGAAGCAGCGAGCTCCATCTTTCCAATGCTGTACAAGGCTTGTTTGCAACCCTGGCAAACTGGAAGATTAAACTCTTTCCCCGCCTCCCCCACCTGATATGTTTTGCGGCTCAGGAGCGGATGTACCGTGAAATAAACATGCGGTGGCACGGGGCCCTCAACAACAGAGGGGCATCCCAAAATGCAGGACAAATACCTGACAACCTGCCCCTGAGTCCTGGCTGGCGGCGCAGCAGGCCGCAGGCAGGCAGGCTGCCTGCATGCCGTGGTCGGTGGTACCATGCTGCTCCCGGAAGTGGCTGGCTGCTGGCAAGTTTCTGCGCGTCCCTGGTGCGGGGGAGGAGGAAGAGTCCGCTCCAAAGGCTGCCCCCGCCCCAGGCAATGCACGGAGACCCGCTGCTCCCCTTCCCCCCCCCAAGGGGCATGCAGAGACTTGCCAGCAGCAGGGCTAAGGCATCTCCCTGCCCACACTGCCTCCCTCCCTCCCTCCATGCTGCTTTGCTCCCGGAAGCAGCCAGCATGTCTCTGCGGCCCCTGAAGGGATGGGGGGGGGTTCCGTGCGCTGCTTCTGCCCCAAGCGCCGACTCCGCAGCTCCCATTGGCCAAGAACTGCGGCCAATGGGAGCTGCAGGGGCGGCGCCTGCGGGAGGCGGTGCATGGAGACCCCCTAGCTCCCCCCACTTAGGAGTCGCTGACAGAGGGTGTGTATGTCGGTTGCTTTGGGAGCTGTGCCGTCTGAGGTAAGCGCTGCCCACCTCCTGCACCCCTCCCACAGCCTGCACCCCACACCTAAACTTCCTCCTAGAGCCCTCACCCCCTCCCACACCCCAACCCCCTGCTCCAGCCCAGAGCCTGCCTCCTGCCCCCCAACCCCCTGCCCCAATCAAGGTACCTCACTTTATTTTCATTTACTTTCCATTACTTATAATACAGGAGGAAGATAAAGAAAAAAAGAATGAAAAATGGTGGGGGAGATAAGAGACAATGTTATTTTTCTTGGCTGGGTCCCCAGGGGTGGGTCCCAAAATTGAAGCTGCACACAGGGCCCCACTAAATCTGAATCTGCGTGATCCGGCTTCATTTTTGTAGACCAGACATTGACCTGCTGGTTCTACAAACCCAACCCTTTGTACTATCTTGAAGCAAGTGGGGCTGCTAGGTTCAGTACTTCTGAAATCGGGGCCACCCGCTCCAGATCATTGAATTACAAACTCTAATGGTGAGCCAGGAATTCCTGAGTTCTGAGCTCAGCTTTCTGACCACGGGCTTCTCCCCATCTATAAACCTGTAAGAATATCTTCCTGTCCCAGAAGGGTGTTGGGAGGATGTCTGCAAAGGGCTTTGAAGATGGAAAAATGCTAAGTAAGTAAGAGAACCGCTGAGGGGGAACTATCAAGCAGTGCTGGGAGACCTGTGCGAGGTGCCGCGATCGTCCAGATCAAACCTATAAATCGTCCTTCTGAACAATTCAGCTCAAGGAGATGGAGAAATTCCTGCCTGATGTTGCTGGGATCTACTCTGTCAGACACCAGGTGTTTAGTGAAACGTGCCTGGGATGTGTTAATGACTTACGAGGAGAGGCTGAGGGAACTGGGCTAGTTTAGTCTGCAGAAGAGAAGAGTGAGGGGGGATATGTTAACAGTCTTCAACTACCTGAAGGGGGGTTCCAAAGAGGACGGAGCTCGGCTGTTCTCAGTGGTGGCAGATGACAGAACAAGGAGTAATGGTCTCAAGTTGCAGTGGGGGAGGTCTAGGTTGGATATTAGGAAACACTATTTCACTAGGAGGGTGGTAAAGCACCAGAACGGGTTACCTAGGGAGGTGGTGGAATCTCCATCCTTAGAGGTTTTTAAGGCCTGGCTTGACAAAGCCCTGGCTGGGATGATTTAGTTGGGTTTGATCCTGCTTTGAGCAGGGGGTTGGACTAGATGACCTGCTGAGGTTGAAGGGGGATTATCAAGGCACAGGTCTCAAACCAGTCTTCCATGCTTGGTAGCGGTGGCAAGATTTACCTGGAAAAGCTCCTCTCGTACTGCAACAAATTCTTTAGCTGAAGTGGTGCACGCTTCACTGGGGAGAAAAACATCTGGAGTATTCATTTCAGAAATAACACAAAGTGTCATTCGAAAAGCATCCACTCCCCCCCCCCTCCCCCCCGCAGGGAGCCTTTTAAGTGGGGCTGGTAATGCTTAGTGCAAGTGCATTCTAAGCCCCGGGAGCGGTGAGCAAATGGAGCGCTTGGATGTGTCCTGGAGGGCTCGAATACCATTGCAAACCAATCTCATTTAAGTCAAAAGTAAAACTAGATGCTATAAAAAGACACTCTCGGGTGCCTTTAGTGGTCTCACGCATGCCTCCGGTGGTTTTGAAACACACCCAAAGCCATCTTGAGTAAGCCACCAAAGCGCGGCCTGTCTCATCTTAATGTTTGCTATAAACGTTCAGCACAACCATGTTCTGTGATGGGATTTATGGGGCATGTTCACCATGAACCTTGACTATTATTATAGTGGAATATCAGCGTCCTTATGGGGAACCCTGGATGTCCTTATGGGGAAACCCTGGGCCAGGACACAGTGGATCGTAAGCAACACTGGTACCAGTAATTGCAGCCACGGAGCTCTTGCAGCGTGAATTGGGGGGCTGCATCTGAAGATGATAAAACTTCATGTCTCTTTATGCACTCCTTAGTTACAGAGAATGCCTAGCCAGAGATGAAACTAAGAGAGGAGATTGAGCGTGTTTTGAGGTCCATTGGTACATGCCTGGTGATGAGATTCGATACTAGGTCCTTCCAGCCACATCCTGGCTATCTACGTTCTGGCTACTATTTTTAAATACATGCTGATTCATTGACCTGGGAGACTTTAGAGGAACCAGATCTTCATCTAAAACCTCACAATATCATAAGCCTCTAGGGAGGTGTGTGGTTTCCACTGTTCATTTCTTTAACAGGAAGGTTTTATACACCTCACCAGGAAGATCTGCATGCTGAGGGGGTGAAGAGGCTTTCCTAGAATGTGCAGATTCTTAATTGCTTTTCCTCCCGTCCCGGTAGCTAATTTCATACCTGAATGTGCCGTCTCTTCTTCAGAGTGGGAAACAAAATTCCTGCTCCTGAGAGTACTCAACTTGGAGAGCAGCCGCCAAGCTCCATAAAGATGTGTCTGTAACAGGCTGAAGCCACCAGCTGGAGATCTGTAAGACGTCTCTTACAGCTGGGCTCTGCATGTCTGATATTCCCAGTTCAGCTGCCAGGCCTGGAGGCTGGTGCCAATTCTCTCTCCCTCGCTTCCCCCAAGCCGTTTAAGAGCCATTGCTTGTTACAGAGTGTTCTGAGACTGCCAATGTGCTGCCATTCCATCTATTTAGCTAAATCTGTTCAGTTTAACAAAGCAAAGGTGACTTGATAACAGGCTATAAATCTCTGCGTGGGGAACAAATATTTAATAATGGGCTCTTAAATCAAGCAGAGAAAGGGTTAACGCATAATCCCATGGCTGGACGTTGACGCTAGACAAATTCAGACCGGAAATAAGGCATACATTTTTGACAGTGAGGATAATTAACCAAGGCTCATGGTGGATTCTCCATCACTGACCATTTTAAAATCACGATGGGGTGTTTTTCTATAAGCTCTGCTCTAGGAATGATCGTGGGGCCGTTCCCTGCCCTGTGCTATGTGGGAGGTCAGACTGGATGATCAGTGGTCCCTTCTGGCCTTGTAATCTCTGCTGAAGGAGGTGATGGCACATTACCCGAACTTCTGCTCACTTTCTAGGGCTGCCCCGAGTCTTGTCTTAGAGTCACTGCTGTAGTAAGTTCTGGTTTTGTTTATGCCCCCTGTACAATTTTTGGAACAATAAGTAGAAGAAATATTTTAATGGTGCAAAAAACCCCACAGCCAACCCTGTAATTTCCTCCTTTGTTTGCTTTGTCCTTGTCTGTTTGCAAGCCATTGCACTCTGTACAGTCAGTAGCGCGGTGTTGAAATGCATCCTGTTTTTGCTTCCTGCCTTGCCCCATTCGGGTTGGCATGTCCCCGTGCTCTTTCCGCACCCACGCAGAGTCTGGTCTTTGTCCTTAGCATGGCGTTCTTTGTGGACATTGTGATAAGCTCCCTGGATCGGAGGCTGGAAAGCAAACAGACTCACCCACTAAGTAGAATGGAAGGGCTGAGCTGTACCTTAACTCTTATTTGTACTCGGTGACAACAGGCTGCATAGTGCATGGGGGTAGGCCATTAAGAGACAAAGGCAGATCTATGATTTTAAGCACTTATTTTATTCTGGGCTGCAAACTTCCTGCTGTGGTATTCGCCTGGTCGGCTTTTGTACAGTGGGGAAATTGTACCATTGGGCAGTAGATCCGCTTCCTAAGCAGAATCTGAATGTCAATAACTGTAGCTGCTTTTACCGTGTGTGTGCTGTGTTCCTGGAGAGGGAACTGAAAGTTAGAGCTTCAGGGTCCTGAGCAGGAAGGGGATTGCATTCACTGGGTGAGTCGTTCAATCCCAGGCCAGGGGCTCTAGGCAAAGGTCTTCGATTCACTCTCTGCCAGCTGGAATGAAGCTCTGCGGAGTTCTGTTTCTTTTTTGATTGAGAACTAGCCGTTCAGGAGGGGCTGAAGTGAAGCATCAGAGGGTCAGTACTATCTCTGTGCCTCACTTTTGCTGGTCTCCTATACAGAGGTAGATTTCACTCTTCATATGTTATATATGCCCCTCCTGCTTGGCCCTGTGGGGAGAGGAAGGTAAATGTCACCCATAATGTGTGATCACGTCTCCCTCTAGTGTCTGCTGCCCACAGAGGATGACAGCTAACATTTAGCTTTACTGGGAGAGGCCTGATCATTTGATACTGAAGTCCCTGAGTTCCACTGACTCCATGGTATTTGATGAATCCACGGTGTAGAGAGATGGTACAGATGGGCTTGCAAAGGCAGCACTGATGGGGAGTATAGGACAGGGCCGTCTAGAAGAATGCTGATAAGACAGAGGCAAATTCACAGGATCTGAAATAGCTACTTCTGAAGGGAAGCTGGTCTCTGTAGTTATTGTTTCTGTCTCTTAGGTATGACGCGGGGAAAGATGGCTTCATTGACCTGATGGAATTGAAGCTAATGATGGAAAAACTAGGAGCATCACAAACGCACCTTGGGCTGAAAAATATGATCAAAGAAGTAGATGAAGATTTTGACGGCAAACTTAGCTTCCGGGAGGTAAGGTCTTCTCTAGTGAGCAGTATCAGGGCGAGTGCTCCAGGACAGTATGCCCATCCTGGTTTGTGTGCCCGATCCATGGAAGCACCAGATCCTCTCCGGGGATACTGAGATTTTTAGATCTTTCTCTTCTCTGCCGTGGCAGGACAACTGCTCCTTCACTCGCTCCACGGTGATCTTTGTACCCTCGGTTACAGTGTATAGCTAATCACGCTGCATGTGCCTCCGAGCCCTCCACCACTGAATATCTGTGCTATGCACATTCAGCAAGACTGGCTTTTGCCCTAGAAAGTAGCTGGCTAAAAGCACTTCTGATGTGTCTAGGCTCCTGTAAAAGGATGTAGATATCATGGTGATGGGTGTGTTAGAAATGCTTGAGAGGGCTAGATCTGGGTCAGCTTGGAGTCAGGGTGGGGTGAGTCCGTTTCCAGATCCACCAGCCTGTTTCTCCTGCCACAGCCCTAAGGGAATGGCCTCCCAGTCGAAGGCAGGAGAATTCAACACGTGCCCTGTATAAATGTCTATAGCAGCTGTGTCCTGGGGAGGCGCTTGTGCTTAAATGCCAGAGAAACTGCATTCAGGCGGTGTTACAGCTGGCAACTTCAACCTGGAGGCCACAATGCTGGGCTGTAATTGATATAATTTTAACCGTTTAACCGGTTAATTTTTTAACTGATATTTACATCCCTAATTCTGCTATTGCCTTGATGCTTCTGTGCCCTTCCTTTCCCCCCTCCACTTATGCCTTTGCCTATGTTGCCCATCTCACCTACAAAATCCTCCTTCCCCCTTTGCATCACACATCCTCGCTGTCCTCATTTCAGACCCCCTCTCGACACTCTGGCCTAGCATCTGGCTGGCATCAATCTCTGCTCTGGAGTTTGTCTAGGATAATATAAGAAACCGTTAAACCTGCTCTCCCCAGAATGTCTTCCCCTCTGGACGCCCCACCCAGGGGAGGATCGCTATGTCTGTTAGATTGTAAGCTCCTGGCCGGCATTAATATATTCCTCCGCCTATGAAGCACTGTGCACTCTTGCCGGGCTATCTGAATAAGGGGTAAGTCTAACGGGCCAGTCGTGTTTAGGTTGCTGCATTCCTGCAGATCTCTCGGTCTCTCCAGCCTTGAGTCTCAGCCCCAGGGTAGGACACTCATGCGGACACGCAGCCCCTTGCATTTAAAAGCCTTCCTTCCTTGCGGGAGATTTCCAGGGAGTTACGCTGCCTGCACGGAGACCCTGGCGCTCCCTCGGGATAGCATCGCTCTAAACATGCTTCCTGTGGGAGACGGGCTGCTTGCTGCCGTAAACAGCATCCGTGCCAAAGCACTCCGCTCTTGGGGCGTCTTAATGAAGCCTCTGCAGATCAGCTGAGATCCCCTTCCAAAAAGAGAAGTGAGGCGTGAGTGCATTACTTTGCCTGGCTGCTAATGGCATTACATCTTCCTGGTTTACGCACTCTCCAGGCACTTGCCAGGGCCTTCGTTCTCTGTGAGGGACATGGCTGCATGCAAGCCTGAGCGTCTGGCATTCATGCTGGCTTGCTCTATGCAGTTATCTTGGCACTTGCCCTTAAAATACTAATGAGCAGATGTGCAGCAGACACGTGATACAGCTCAGAATCATTCACAAGATGAATATTCATGGTGTTTGGTCCTACAGTCGCTAAATAAGATGGTAATGCTGCCCAATGACCTAATTTTCAGTGTCTAACCTGTCAGCTTCCCGTCTTTCCTGGTTCCACGGCAATCTCCTACCATGCGCTCTTGTGCTTGATACAACTGACCCTGAATGTTTTGTATCCGGCCAGGCCCAGTGGCCAAGACACTGGGCCAAGACTGAGGAGACCTGGCATCTCCCAGCTCTGCCACTGCTGGCTTGTGACACCTTGGGAAAGTCACTTCAGCTTTTCCTTCTCCTCTTCGGCGGTGGAGATTGTGTACGTTCTTCAGGGCAGAGACTGTCCTATGTGTCTGCACAGCGCCTAGCGCAGCGGGGCCCTGATCTTGGTCAGTAATAAGTAACACGGGGCAGCAAGTCTTACTTCTCAAGATTATTCTCTTAGGCCCTCCAGCCTAGTTCCACTTACCACAATGTTGTGCCTCTTCCCTCTGACAGTTTCTCCTGATTTTCCGCAAAGCCGCGGCGGGCGAATTGCAGGAAGACAGCGGGCTTCACGCCTTAGCGCGGCTCTCGGAGATCGACGTCTCCACGGAGGGCGTGAAAGGGGCCAAAAGCTTCTTCGAGGCCAAAGTAAGGGGGGAAAAAATACAACTTGAAGTCATTTTAGCGCAGCTAGGAGGGGGATGGGGGAATACCTGATGGCGGGGAGGGGAGGGAGAACATGAGGGCGTGTTCCATTATCACAAGGTAAAGAGTGGGTAGGTAACATGTGTGCCAGGACTGGTAGATGGTTCTGACCATAGTGCCCAGTGTTCAGATGTCTTATATAACCAGTGTGTGTCACACTACGGTTTACAGAAAGCCACTCTGGAGCCAGGTGACCCCTCCACCCCCCCCCCCCACACCCCTGTTGCCGTACGTTTCCTATGTGAGCCAACGGCAGCTGTGTGCCCCCGAGGGTAGCGCTTGGCTTGCAGCCTGTGGCATCTGCTCTTCCTTGCAAGGCTGCTGAATCACAACTGGGACAGCAGAGGTGCCACGGCCCAGCACGTGCTGTTGGTTCGCACGTGACGAGGTTGGATTGTGACCTGTAGCTGTGTAGTGCCCAAGGGGCCGGCTAGAAGCCTCGCTGTTAGGGCCTGATCCCCAACCCACTGAAATCAGTGGAAAGTTTCCCTTAGACTCCGCTGGGCTTTGGCTCACGCTCTTTGTGAGAGATCCTGCTGCCAAAGGCCTTGCGGGGTGGGCTCTTCTGACTCCCTTGCCAAATGCGATTGAACTTCCAGGTCCAAGCTATTAACGAGGCCAGCCGCTTCGAAGAGGAGATCAAAGCTGAGCAGGAGGAGAAGAAAAAGCAGGCGGAGGAGATGAAACAGAGGAAAGCCGCTTTTAAGGAACTACAGTCCGCCTTCAAGCAATGATCAGAGGGCGGGCGGGGGGCGGGCGGCAGCCCTGGAAAGGACTTCCACGGTACAGAGTGCCAAGGAGGTGCTGAGCAAACCGCTGGCTGGGAAACGTCCGGAATGATTTGTGTAAGTGATGGTTGAATGGACCAATTTCTAAAGAACATTTTTGTCTGTGAATCCAGAGTTGTTGGGCCACCTTCAGGGACGGTTTTGTTTATCATCCTGTTTGCTTGCCCTGTAAGTAGGGCAAGTGAAGACTTGGTGAGCCGTTTCCCGTTGGTCTGTTAGCTGTTCTGTGATGATGTGCGTCTGCAGGTGTAACTCTGCTTTAAAAAAAAAACAAAAAAAACGAAAAAAACCTTTCCATGTGCTCTGAACTCCTGTGTGTTCTCTAGCTGTGAACCATTTTGTAAACCAAACCGTATGATAAGCACTGTGGCTGTGCCCCCGGCACTGAATGTACTGGACTCTGGATTAGCATTTCCTGCTCGTGCAGAAGTGCCTCAGGCGGATGTGAGTGCGCGTAGTCTTCTGGAAACATTCTCCACTTAATGCTTTAAATCAGTCCCTTTAAAGGCCCGTAGCTGAAACTGTTCCAAGAATCATCTGTGGGAAAGCCCACGTTAAGGCAGCATGGGTCAGTCAACTGAACGTGGGGTGAGGAGCTGGGGACGCTGAGTTCTAATCCTGGCACTGATTCACTGTGTGGCCTTGGATGTGTTGTTTAAAACATTTTGTGCCCATACAATGAGGACAAGGCCACCTCCCTTCACCGGGGGTTGGGGATGAGAAGGTGGATTTTGAGCAGGGCCGGCCTGCCTCTCTGTGAGATGCTAAGCACCAGAGACTGGTCCTAAATGGTTACACCATTTTTTACAATCTGGACAGTTCCCTGAGCTGCCTTTGATGGCAGTGGGAGTTAAGGACTCGCAGCACCTCCGGGAGTCGCTTGGCATATTGCTGACTTGAGACCCAAGCTCTGCCTCTCTCTGCATTCCCGCTTGATAAACGCTTAGTACCGAGGGGTTGAGGGAAAAACCACAGCCTAGTTCTGGAAGATGCAGCTAGCACTGACATAATCCTGTGTATGTCACCTCAGTTGGTTTGTAGACACGGTTCCCTGTGCAGAAAGCGCCATGGTGGGAGAACGAACGCAGGGGATGTCTCAGTATCGGGCCTAAACATGTTGGTCACCTGCAAAAAATGAGGGGAAAGCCACAGGCCTGCTGGGGAAACTTGCTGAATACAGCTACGGCTCTAGCAACCAGTAAACATTCAGGCTGGAAAATCACCTCTCTGAAAAGTGCTTTTATATGTCTTTTGCATGCACTGTGATTTTTAAAAGAAAGGGACAAACTCTAATCACCGTTGTTCGGTCCTTTCAGGTTTTGTAACGAAACCATACACCTAACTAATGTCTCTAACTGCATTTATGACGAGGTCAACTGGAATACACAGAAACCTCCATTGCACTAAGTGGTGTTTGTAATGAAAACCAATAGAATTGTTTTATGCCTGCCTGTAAGCATGGAAAGCCCTAACTAACCCTTAACGTCGTCATTCAGATGAGGAAGTGAAGTGTGAGAACAGAAGACTTGACATTTAAGTGTTGATGTTTACTGCAAAAAATGTTTAAAAAAATCCATGCCACTGGTATGCAAAATTCAGATTGTCATATTCATCATGAAAAATTAATTGCTTGATTGCTTTTAGACTAACCCGGTATTTTGGTAAAAGATTTTAAGAAGAAACCCATTGGTGGATTTAGAGGCTTTATTATTTTTCATATGGTTATCTGCTAAAAGATTATATTAGTTTCTTCCATTCTCGTACTGCTTTTCTTTAGCAAATGTTTATACAGATGAATTTAAAAGTTGTTGCTTTTTTTTTTTTTTTTTCAAAAGCTACTTCCATTCAGTGGTACGATTATTTTTTTTAACTAAACTAAAATAAAAACTATATTTCTTATGCATGTGTGTGGCTGATGCCTGGTCAATTTCAAATGCAAAGGGATTTATTATTATTATTCTCTGCCTGGGCATGAGTTAGGCATCGAATCGCTCAGCGATGTCAGGACTTTGGTGGCTGCAGCAGCAGAAACGTAGGAGTCTAGGGGACTTCACCGGTGGAAACTTGGGCATCTCCAGAGCAGTGGTTTTGTGAATGGCAGTGATGCCTATGTGTTGGATTTAGGTGCTTGACTGCCACCTTAAGCACCTAAGTCCCACTTGGGAATCTAGCCTTAGGTTGCCCCTCTGCTGAGGTCAAGAGAAGTTTAGTTCCATTCAGTCTAATAATGGTTCCGGTGTCATTACCAATATAGGGATTGTCATTGTTAATAGTTGGCTCATAGGATTATACAGCTTTGTTGCAAGGGAACGTGTGTAGCCCCTGACCTGTGCACTCTCCCTAGGTTCAGTTTGAAATTGAGCATGACACTGAAGTGGCAAAGAGCAATACAGGTCTGTCGCATCTTACGCGCATTTAACATGCGTGAATTCAGCTTTGCGCGGTCAGCAAAAAAAAAAAGAGAGAAAAATAACCATTTAAATACTGTTCCTGTAGTGCGGGCGATTCCACCTGCCATTACACTCAATGGAATTTTGACTATACGCGGTTTTTGCTGTACGCGCTGACCGCGGAACGTAACCCCAGCGTAAGATGAGACAGACCTGTATACTTTTCCCCCCTACATTGCTGACAGCAAATATTACTCAAAAATACTTCTGGTCGCTATCCCTTAAAATGGAAACAGTGCCGAAGATGCACCTGCAGTATTGTGCAGCCAGCCACTATGTTAGCAATAAAGAAATCCCTGCAAAAATAACCTGACCGTTTGAGAATTAAATCACACTGCCACCTAGCGTGTAGAATTGCAATAGGCAATTTTGTTCGCTGTTTTTTTTTTTTTCCTGGTTCTGCTTAAACCAGTGACACCCAAGGTTTTTCATAGTGACAACCACATCTCAAATCCATGGACACCTCTTCTCCCATATCACCAGCTACTCTCTGCAGACCAGTTTGGGAACCACTGATTGAGACCCATAGCCTAGACTAGAAAATGGAGAGAAGTTTTAGGATTAGATTCTGCTCTTAGATAGACACTGAAACCAACAGGAGTTTGTATGTGTTTCTTAGAGTGGGTTATGATTCTTATGACATCATCTTGCCCATAGATTAGCAGCCTAACTTTCCGGGGAGCTGTAGGAAGCTGTATGGAACTCTGAGGGAGGAGCACAAGTTGCAGGAGAAGTTTGGAGGAGGGACCAGGAAGCTAGTCTGTGTGCACATGGCTGGAATGCCGGCTACAGCACTTCTGTCAGCAGTTTTAATTTTACAAGCATGGAGTCCACCTGTTGCCACTCAGCATGTGGTGGTACAGGAAACAATAACTAGGAGACCTGGGAAGAAATTCAGAAAATATACACTGAGGCTGAAGATAAGGAAAATTGTCCGGCTGGTGGATCTTCGATCGTGTAACAGCTTCAAGGTAAGTAATGGAAACTTCATTACTGGGGCCACTTAAAAATGGACTGGACAAAGCTGGGGATCCCCTAGTGCTCCCTTAAAGGGGTTGTGGGGCCTGGTGCAGGAAAGGCTGAGATGCACTGAGCTAGAGAACAAGGTAGGTAACTACCCTGTGCAACCCCCTAGGCAATGGACTAGCTGATATAGAACATGAACTAGAACATTTCCATCTCGCATGTCTGCGTCCAGGCTTGACCTTAGAAATTGACCCAGTGGAATTCTGGCCAAAAGAAGAGCTTTTCCACCGGATCATTTTAGATTCTGGATCTAGGATCCTAAGTAAATGGATTCTTAACACTTATTCCCTAATCCTCCTGCTAGTGACCCCTTGATCCAGAACGGAGGCCGTTGCCCCGGGGAGCCCTAGATGAAATTTTCCTGAGCCCAAACCCTACTTTCATACCAGCAGCCCCCTAGAAAGCAAAATCGCCATGTGGCTGTGGATTTGTCCTGGATAGCTAAATCACAGCAGCTATTTATTCCCCTGCTCTCGACCCTGGGGAATGGGAAGGAGGAAATGGTGCCAACGTCCCTTAAGAAATGTTTTCTGAAACGTAATGAAATGAGCAAGTTGCCCATGAAAATCCCCTGCGGCTGCCAAGCCAAACCTCCCAGCTTCCTCGTGCGGATAAGATTTTCAGAGAAGCCTAAAGGAAATTAGTCACTCAGCGCCAGCTGAAAATCCGTGAGTATTGGGTACCTGCCTCCCCTAGAAAAAGAGATGGAGAAAAAAGCTGGGCTAAAGCAGAAGGGAAACAGGGAAATAGGCAGGTGCAAGGGAGACTTGGGAGAGAGGTTGAGCTGGCGTACGAGCCGTGGGTGAAAGGGAGTTGGGAGGCCACAGCAGTGGGAAACTAGATACGAGGAGATGCATGAGCCGGGTGGAGATACAAAGTGCTCTGCAGGGTGGATCCAAGATGGGGCAATTCAGTAGAGACCAATGGGGGTGATGCTGGCTATGACCATGCTAGGTTTATTCGTGCTGGTGACAGTTTTACTACCCAGTCCTGCCATCTTCTCTCCACATCCTGATATAAGTGCAGCCCGTGCTGGTGCAATCCGTATAATGCCCAGTACCGGCTTTACAATGGCACTAGTGGTGCCGGGGCACCGGGCCCACGATCAGAAGAGGCTCTGGTGCCCAGACTGTGGCCACACCCCCTGCTCCACCTGTGCTCTACCCTGAGTCCACTCCCCCACTCGGCCTCTCCTGCCCCCGATGCCCCACCCCTGGCTCGCTCCTCTCTGCCCCCTAGCCCGTGCAAGAGGTGGGCTGGGCCTCTGGGGGAAGAGGCGAAGCAGGGGCAGGGCCTCGGGGTGAAGCGGGGGAGCGTGGCCACGGTCCAGGCGCCAGGGCCCACAAAAGGTTCATCCAGCCCTGATGGTACCATGAAGTTTTAGAAGCAGCCAGCAAGCCCCATATTAAGCAGCCCATCTAAGCCAGCAGGGGTGAGTGATGTTCTGTACCAGCCTCCCACCCTAGCTGCAGTGCCAGCAGTCTGGGGCTAGAGGTCGCTCCGGGCTGCTTTTGAAAGCCAAGGGTGTTCAGCGGGGCTGCAGGTTTTGCAGCCACAAAACTGACCATAGCGTATAGAGGGGAGGAGAGCAAACAGGCAGGCTGCAAAGACACCCATGCCACCCCATTGCTCAGGTTCCTATTATAAGTAGCTATGCAAGAGCTGTAAGAACTAAATTAATAGATTTTTACAGTCAGATGGGACCATTATGCTCACCTAAGCTGACCTCCTGCCTAACGCAGGCTGACCTGGACCTGGACCTATAACTTCCGTTGGCGTTCGAGCACAGCGACACGGTAAGGGGTGCCAAGACCATTTCACACACGGCATCAACTGTTGCGTTGGCGACTACGAAGCGTGCCGGGGACGGTTTGCATGGGACTCTATGGGGAACTCTATAGGAAAGGAAGTTCCATTGCATTTTAATGCCAGTCAGTCCGCGGGCTGCAAGGCGCTCCAGGGTTTGTGCCCTCACCTGGCATTAGAACGCAGCACTTAGCCTCACATCCTGCTGGAGGCGCATGTTTTTTATGTCTATGATGATGAGGTTTGGCAGTAAAATTCGCTGCATCTGGGGCACCCAAGTTGACGCTTTGCCACCAGCGAGGGCTCCGGGGGAGTTGAGCAGCTGGTTACACAGTTTTCATGACACAGCTGAAAAATGGGTCCCTGAATATTTGCGTATTTGTCTTTCTGTGAAACACCTGTTAGCAAACCTCCTCGCTCTCAGGGGCCTTCCAGCCAGCAGCTAAGCCACCAGGGAAAGTTCTGCAGGGAAAGTTTCTTCGTTAAGTTGGGAAAACTTTCTCAAGGTTCTACCTACCCCAGCACGGCCTGTTTCTGCGCTGCCTGGGAATTGGCACTCCCCCCAAGACTGGCTAGTACCTACGAATGGCCATACTGGGGCAGACCAATGCTCCGTCTAGCCCCATATCCTGTCTTTGACAATGGCCAGAACCAGAGGCTTGAGAGGAATGAACAGGGCAGGGCAATTTTGAGTGATCCATCCCTTGCTGTCCAATCCTAGCTTCTAGCAGTTGGTGGTTGAGGGCCATCCAGAGCATGGGGTTGTCTCCTAGACCATCTTGGCTAATAGCCATTGATTGGCCTATTTTTCATGGACTTATTTGAACCCAGTTATACTTTTGGACTTCACAACAGCCCATGGCCAGGAGTGCCACAAGTTGCTTATGAGTTGGGTGAAGAAAAACTTCCTTTTGCTTGTTTTAATTCACTATTTTCATCGTCTAATACCCCACCCCTGGGTCTTGTGTTATGTGAAAGGGTAAATAACACTTCCTTACTCACTACCTCCACACCAGTCATGATTTTACAGCCCTCTATCATATCCCCCCTTAGTCGTCTCTTTTCTAAGATGAATAGTCCCGGTCTTCTTAATCTTCAATCTCTTTAATCGCTCCTCATATCGAAGCTGTTCCATACCCCACATCGTTTTCATTTCCCTTCTCGGCAGCTGTGCCAATTCTAATATGTCTTTTTGGAAATGGGGCACCCAAAACTGCAAACAGTATTCAAGGTGTGGGCGTTCCATGGCTCTATATAACGGTGTTCTGATATTTTCTGTGTATGTATAGTTGGGATGATGTTTACCAATGGGTATTACTTTGCCCTTCTCAACCCTGAATTTCATCTGCCATTTTGTTGCCCAGACTCCCAGTTCAGTGAGAGCCCTTTGTAACTCTCTACAGTCAGCCTGCAGTGTTCACGGCAATGTCCAAGTCAGGATCAGCCTCAAGGCACAAAATTGGAATCAGGTCTTTGAACCCTCCCAGGGTTCTGATCTGGGGTTTTTGTTTAGCCCATAGCAAATATGGCCATTTGCAGGACTCAGATACAGGGCAACCCCCCCAAAGCAGCCCATGTTGGCTAAATGTCAAACGGGTTAAAAGCATGGCAGAAACCTTTTAACAGCTCACGTTTTGCCTCCGTGAAGTTCTGAGTGGAGGAGACTAACATAGTAAGTACACATTGTCCTTCTCCAGCTGTGCCAGCAATCTGCTTCCCAAACGCTAGTGACTGGGAGGTCAGTAAGGGTCGTGCAGCTGAGGGAAATGAGGGATTTGCCTAAGGCGGCACAGACAGTCAGTGCAAGCCCAGGAATATCTAAGGCACCCAACTTCCCATTCATCTGGAGGCCCAGTTCTACCACATTTACTTCCTGAGGGCTTGATCCCAAAGGCCATTGAACTCAGTAACAACACTTCCATTTCCTTCAATGAGCTTTGGATCAGGCCCTTGGAGTAGTACCTCACTCTGGGTGGTCTCTTACCAAATTCAGATATTGGGGTGAAGACCTGGCTTCATTGAAGTCAATGGCAAAACTCGCATTGACTTCAATGGAGCCAGGATTCCAGCCCCATTGACTTATCAATGTAGAGGCAGTCAGACTTTATGTCCAGAAGGGACCCTCTAGATTTTCTAGTCTGACCTGAACATCACAGGTTCCACCTAGCACACACACACTGAACCCAACAACCAGAATAAGACCAAATTATACAGCTGTCAAGAGACTAACCTATTGTGTGCTGCAGGCAGAGACCAGGGAGGTCTGAGGTGCACCAATGCCTCAGGGCTCCACAATGGCGTGAGATCTACCCAGCTGATATGTCAGAATGTCTGCCAGCGCCTCCTCTTTTGATGACTCCACATCTTTCACCGTTTCTCCTTTATTACTTGAGAAGGTGGGTCTAGGCTGGCTATCGCCTCAGCATCCCCTGTGATGAACATCAAAGCAAAGCAAACATTTGTCTCTTTAGTTGCACTCCTAATTCTCTAGTATTCCAGCAGATTCACCGATTCTCTCACAGGCGGCTTGTTTCTGATCTACTGTCTCTAACACACTAGTGTTATCTCCATGGGGGGAAAACCCAGAACAGCAAGCACAGCACAGCACCTCATGTGGACACTCTTATTGCCAACTGAGTGCCTTTGTGTGGGTTAGGTTAATCCACTGCAGAGTAAGTGTCCACACGGGGAGTTGGTGCAGAACAGCTATTGCACCTTCAAGTCCCACCCTAGCTATTCTGCAATCATGTCCCTGTGAATGAGACAAGCCCTTATGTTACCTCTTGTGATTGGTTTCTGCCTTTGGCTATTTGCTCTTCAAATTCCCTCTTCATGGGTCCAGTGTCCATCTCACAGAGTCTGGGCTCTCCATTCCCATTGTCGACACACAAACCCTTCTAAAGCTTGGCTTCCTTTTTCATGTAGGGCTAAGCCTGCCTTCTGCAACTCTGCGCTGGTCACCCAGACTCCAGGCTGAGTCTAAGGGCCGGATGCTCAAGGAGGAACATAAGTGCTGCAAGGTGGAATGGGGCAGCTCTCGAGACCCCTCCCTCCCCACCCCACGATTTGTCCCGATATTTTCTTCCTTTCATCTGGTCACCCTAGACGGGGATTTTGTGAATGCCAGCGGCACCTAAAAATGCTTTCTGCAGAAGCCAGAACATCAGCTTTATTTTTGGAAGTAACCAGATGTTTTTTCCTTAATCCCATTACCAAAAGCAATCGTCCCACAGATTCACCTGAAGCTGTAGTCACGCGAGCCGTTTTGAGAACACGCCTTGAAAATACAGAGGTGCGTAAATGTTACATAAGCCCTTCAGAGGCCTAGGGACCCTGCTCTTGTAACTAGTAAGCGAATATCTTCGTTAATCTGTCTCAAGGCGAGGCAAAATGATACAGCTTCTCTAGTGACAGGCCAGGTTCTGCCACTCTTATTCAAATTGCCCGCAATCTTTCTCCACTGCCGTCCCATTGGAGTCACGGGGCTTCTTGTGCGGAAAATTGCTACAGCATGCGAGTGGTCGAGTCTGGACTGAAACTATTGCTAAGGTTACCACTGGAATGTTTAAGTACTGGGGCTCAGATCCTCAAAGGGCTTTAGGCACCAAATTCCCATGAGCATTAGGTACTGTGACAGACCCAGACCAGTGGGGTACAGGAGTCTGGTAGAGGGCAAATATTCTGGTCACTGGATGAGTCGTTTTCTGTTCCCTGAGTGACCAGAGCAGGGGCTGCACTAGAGTAATCAGGAACCTGCTAGAACCAGTTAAGGCAGGCAGGCAAATTAGGACACCTGGAGCCAATTAAGAAGAAGCTTCTAGAATCAATTAAGGCAGGCTAATCAGGGCACCTGGGTTTTAAAAAGGAGCTCACTTCAGTTTGTGGGGCGAGTGTGAGGAGCTGGGAGCAAGAGGCGCAAGGAGCTGAGAGTGAGAGTGTGTGCTGCTGGAGGACTGAGGAGCACAAGCGTTATCAGACACCAGGGGGAAGGTCCTGTGGTGAGAATAAGGAAGGTGTTTGGAGGAGGCCATGGGGAAGTAGCCCAGGGAGTTGTAGCTATCATGCAGCTGTTACAGGAGGCACTATAGACAGCTCCAGTCCACAGGGCCCTGGGCTGGAACCCGGAGTAGAGGGCGGGCCCGGGTTCCCCCCAAACCTCCCAATTGACCTGGACTGTGGGTTCTTCCAGAGGGGAAGGTCTCTGGGCTGTTCCCCAACCCACATGGTGAATCTCTGAGGCAAGAAAATCCCCCAATAAGCACAGGACCCACCAAGATACAGGAGGAACTTTGTCACAGTATCTAAATACCTTGGCAGATACCGGCTTGACCCCTCTTCGGTGTCAAAACTAGGTGCCGTAGATACATACGCATCTTACAGTGGCTCCACTGTTATACAGTAGCAGTGTAGTATACAGTACAGTAACCCTGACCAAGCCAAGCCTCCTACTTGAGAAGAAAAAGTCTCCGAAATGATCAAATACTTGACTATAACACTGATACTTTGCCTGTGCTGTAGCCTCGTCCATCTGAGGCCTTCAGGGAGCATTAATTAAGATGGAAAAACTGATGCACAGAGAAGATCAGGCAGGCTAGCCAAAAACAACTGCCCATTAGCTGATTAAATACGGTACAAACCTGCTTTATGGAGGCCAGAGAGTGAAGTTTTGCCTTTTCTTTACTGACCCCAGGCTGTCCGCATAGAGTGAAAGCATTGCCTGGTTCGTTGTGCCTGACATCATGGGTATGCCTAAAAGCAACTGTGGCTTTCGCGTCACAGTGAGTGAGCCTTTGGTCACAAGGGGCCACATTCGTCTCGGTCAGACCAGTGGCAATCCAGAGCAATGCTACTGGAGGCAATGAAATTCCACCAGTGTAAGGGAAACATTTGGCTCAAACACTCCTACTACCAAAAGTGGTTTACTTCACTTGGGGGGGAAAAAAATCAGTGCTTATGAATCCAGCACCAGGTGGTGTGGACCAAAATGCAGGTGGAATCCAGCTTCAACCAGCAGAAAGGCAGGGAAGACTCACCCCCCAACACTAAGGTTTTAGAAGCATCCTACCGGTATCCTTGCCATGCCCATTACCAGCTTTTAAAATGCAGCTAGTCCAAGGGCCTACTTAGCCCACCCCAGCTGTATGAGTGGCCATCCAAGGAATGGCTGCCGCACTCCATAGACGGCTCTACGCTGCACCCTGAATGCTGTGTGAGCGTTGCTCTCAGCAAGTTTCCCGAGAAGAAAATAAATGATGTAGAAGGGCAGGAAGAGATACAAATATGACAGGTATAAACCCCCAAGGAGGGAAAGCAGTGGTTTAGAGTGGGCTAAAGTATTTTGGGATGGGCTCGAGCAATGGCAGATAAGCAAGAAAAAGGTCCTTGCAGTAAGCGCAATTACCCTGTCGAAAACTCTCCCCAGGGAAGCAGTGGACAGTGCCTGAAATATTTAAAACTAGTCTGCTCAAAGCTCTGGTGTTCACACGGTGGGGAACAAACCTGCATTGGCCCAGGATGAGGGGACAGACGATTTACTCCAGTAGTTCTTTACCCTCTTCTAACGTCCCTTCCCCGGCCATCAAAGATTAGAGGATGAAGACCCTTGGAGGCAACCATCCATGGGCAGGGAGTTAGCAAGAGTTAACGCTCCTCTTATTTGCAGACCTGTACAATGGTTAACTTCTGAAGGTTTGGAAACACTCCTCTTGAGAAAGGAACATGTGTGCGCAGCAACCCAAAGCCAGGCTAGCAGGATGGAGAAACCTTGAGGTCAATATCATAGGCTAGATACTCTTGCTAAAAGTGCCATGGGGGCTTTAATGCTCAGAGGTGACCAAGATCTCAGTTCTACCATGAAACATCTAGAGACCATCCAAAAGAAGGGCGTTCCAATGAGGACTGCAGACGGCTCACGAGAGGCACCCAATCACCAGCTCTGAAACGCCTCCGCTCCCTGACGGGATGACTCAACTCTTCATCTTAACAAGGAAGAGGACCTGAGCTCTCTGCAGTTCACATCGCATGCAGCTGGTGGGTGTTATGTCTGAGCCCCTCACACTGCGCTCCTGCCTGCTCTGCCCACGTATGACGATCTCACAGCTAAGGTTGGTTCCGACATCCTTGGGCTAAACAATCCTTTTTCCCCACCGTTGTGTAATGTTCTTCCTACCTCCTGAGCCCCAGTGATGCCTGCATTTCAGACCTAGGATTTCAGTTCTCGCCACAGAGAGATAAATCCTGCTAGGTCGCCCATTTTAAAGGCAAGACATTGCTTTTTCTTCCAAACTACCCAGTGCATTGTGTTTGCTGAACGATAACTTGCCAAGGTTAGGAACAAATATTTATCTCACCACGTATTGGTTCTATGCTGCGGCTAATCTCCATTATTGGCTTCAGGTCAAACTGGTCTTACCCTATAAATAGTCAGCAGCCCCCTTCGCTGAACCTAGACCATCACCATGTTCGGGTTTGTGTTCCTCACTTTGCTCCTGGGCTATGGTAAGTTTTTTATGTGGCAACTCCAGGCTCCTTGGATGGGAGGGGAAAGGGGAGGCCCGAAATGAGTGCTGGGGCTGCCAAATGACGGCCTTGGCGACTGAAGGCCTCTCACTCACCACGAGCTGGAGCACAGAGCAAGCTTCCTGCCAGTGTCCCTCAAACCTACGCCACAGGGGTGTCTTCCAAGTGCCAGGTGGGAATTCAGTTACCATGGCCCAGTTAGACCTTGGCCTCACTATAGAGACTCCAGACAAGGTGACCAGTTCACACCCGCTGCAATATGGACACCAGTCCCTGAGAATCTGACAATTGCGCTGGAGAATGTACCAAATTTGGGTCAGTTAACTTGGGGGATTTCCTTGGTGCGATTTGCTGTCAGTGCCCACAGCATATTGAATGCAGATTTACCATACGCAGGGCTTCTCCTCTTCCTGTTTCCTTGGTATGTTGTGCCACATCCTTTAGTGAGCATCTCTTATGCGGATGCCCAGCTCAGCTTGATGAAGAACTTGCACTCAATCCAGTTACATGGGCGGATGGGGGGTGGGGGAGTTCGGGAGGACATAAAGCTCACAAGCACATGCCACATCCCCAGATGAATTTGGGGCTCCTTGAGCTGGTTAGCAGACAGGAGCATAGGGTCAGGCCATCCTGTGGTACTTTGTAAATGCTCATCTCTCTTCCTTGCTGCATTTCCCAGCCTACAGCTGCGGCGTCCCTGCCTACCCGCCTTATGTCACCCGGGTGGTCGGAGGTGAAGATGCCAATCCCCACAGCTGGCCCTGGCAGGTAAAGAAGCAGCGTTATTATTGCCCAAGATGGGGCTTTATTTTTTTTAACCACTGGGTGAAATCCAGGTTAACGTCTTCATGATTTCGGTGAATTCCAGATTTCCCTCCAATACGACAAAAGTGGCGTCTGGGCTCACACATGTGGCGGGACCCTTATTGCTACCAACTGGGTCCTCACTGCGGCCCACTGCATCAGGTAAACCAGTGGCTTTCAATCTTTCCAGATGACTGTACCCCTTGCAGGAGTCTGATTGGTCTTGTGTACCCCAAGTTTCACCTCACTTAAAACAACTTGCTGACAAAACCAGACGCAAAGATACACGAGTACTGAAAAATTTCTTACTGTCTCATTTTTAGCATGTAATTATAAAAATAAATCAATTGGAATATAAATATTGTACTCACTGTTAAGTGTATAGTATACAGAGCAGTATAAACCAGTCATTGTCTGTATGAAACTTTAGTGTGTACTGACTGCTAGTGCTTTTTATGTAGCCTGTTGCAAAACGAGGCTAATCTCTAGATGAGTTGCTGTACCCCCAGGGGTACACGTACCCATGGTTGAGAACCACTGAGATAAATAGCCATGGTGGGCAAAAGAAAGCAGATAAGCCATGCGCACAAACTAGGAGCTGAAGTCTTTTGCTAAGGGAACGGGCCCAGAGCCCTTGACCAGGAAGTCCAAGTGTTTAGTGCAGAAAAGCAACCAGGTGAGAAAAGATGGGGGAAGGGACCAAGAGTGAGACTATGCAACTCATGCTACAGGTGTGTGGGTCTTTGCCTTCATCTGGTGCCTGATCCACATTGAGACTAATAGCTGTCCACTAAGAGTTACCTCCTTAGCTTTCATTGGTGGCCTTGTCACAGCTAGGAAATTAATGCCAGGCCTAGCAGACAAACTGTGAATTTGGAGGCAATCAAGAGAGGTTTAAGTTTAACCGCGTTTTCTCCTGCTGTTGGTTCCTATAGCAGCAGCAGAACATACCGAGTTCTACTGGGGAAACAAAACCTGGAGGTCGAGGAACCTGGCTCTGTGGCCGCTGCGGTGGAGAAGATCATTGTCCATGAGAAATGGAACACCTTCCTGATCGTGTAAATCCGCTAAGGCCCCAGGGTGCTGGTGGTGGGGGCTCTGCACTCTCTCTTTCAGCAATTCTGCTGTCAAAGCATAGCTCAAATCAGCCAGTTCTGGATCTATTTCATTGATTGCCCCCAAAGCCACTTGGATTAAAATATGCCTCTGACAATTGCAATAAGGAAAGTTGCTATTCAGACGGGCCAATCTTGTGTAAAGTGAATTATTGGGTAACGTCATCAATCCTCATTCTCCCACCACCGCCCCAAACGCACTGCCGGCCTATCCCTGCTATGACCTGGAGTCACAGGACGTATTTCCTGTGGGAAGCTGAGTGGGCGGGGTTCGCTTTCTGACAGGTTGCCGTGCGGGATGAGATTTGGTGAGGTAGTTCTAGGGAAGGATTGCTTTTGTAATGGAATGTCATGCTTCAAATGAAAGCAATTCAATCAAATTCAGAAGACAGGCCGGGCTAAGGCAGAAACACCTCAGCAGTTGTTTGATGGCTACGTTGGCTGTCCATGTATTATTATTATTTTTTTTTTGGACTGGCTCAGATATTACACTTGGTTTATTCTCATAACTCAAGTTTAAAGTGTTTGCAAACTAAGGCATATATTTAATGCGTGCGAAAAAGTGGTTGGTAAAATTCTCAAAAAGGCCCAAGTGACTTAGGCACCTAGGTCTCACTGAAAGTCAAAGGGACACAGGCTTTAAGTACCCAGATCCATTTTGAAAATGGGACTTAAGCCGTTTTGAGACTTTTGCTCTTTATACAGTATATTAATATTGCATCTTTATTTACGGTGGGATTCTTTTTTAATACCATGTTTTGGCCCTGCATAGAGCTACTGAACTGGGCTTGTGACCTCTCTGCTCGAGAGAGTTGCTGTTTGCTCTGTGGGTCTGCCTTCCACACCAAGGATCATAGAATCATAGAATATCAGGGTTGGAAGGAACCTCAGGAGGTCATCTAGTCCAACCCCCTGCTCAAAGCAGGACCAATCCCCAACTAAATCATCAGGATTGAGCCATCATATTAGACATAGATCTCCAGCAGTTAGAAATGAGAAAAAGAAGGTAAGGAAGGTTGTTAGTGAGTCCACTCGCTCTCGAGTGTGGACAGAACAAGAAATTGAACATCTTACTCAGCTAGAAAAGAAATATGCGGGTAAGAGAGTCTCAGAGGGTCTCTCAGGAGCCCCAGTGTTTCCCAGCTGGGTTTAAACTTCCCCTCCCGATCTGATTTGGGTTTCAGCAACGATATTGCCCTGATCAAGCTGGCTGAACCCGTGGAAGTGAGCGAGACGATCCAGCCTGCCTGCCTGCCCGCAAGCGGCGCCCTCTTGACGCAAGACTTCCCCTGCTACGTCACCGGATGGGGACGCCTCTGGAGTGAGTAGAGCATCTTCTCCTACAGCCATGGTGTCCCGCTCCTCCGACGTGGCCCAATGCCAATAGACTCCAGTCTTTGCTGAGTGTTACTCCAGGCTACCTGTTTTAACAATGAGCCTCTTCTGCAACCTTCCCATGTCACTAGTCCCGCTCTGACATGCCATGGCCACTGGCCCTCTCACAAGGCTAAGATTTGGAACAGCCCATGCACTGTGAAAGGCTAGAGCGAGCACGGGCTGGTTCAGCGGAGGTCACAGCCTGGGGAACTGGTGCAGGTGGCCAAAAAGACTGGAAACTATTGTGCTAGAACGAATAGGGCACAGTGCCTCCAGGCTGGCTGAGCTCCTGAACCAGAAACCCATGGATGTCTGAGCTTGGATTTCTCTTGGAACCAGATCAGATCTCAGACTCCCAAGAGAGCTAAAAAATCATAGAGGTTAGGGGTGGAAGAGACTTAGGAGGAGAGTTACTAGTTTACCTGCTTGACAATGCAGCATTGTTCCCTACTGTATGTTTCTAGTCCTTTGCCCAATCTAGTCTTCTCTGATTAACATCTTAAATTTACCTTTACTCACTTTCTTCCAATAATGCTTTTACTCACCCTCAGCGATTCTTCTCCTTCCTTTGCTGTTTGCACCCTTCATATATTAGTATCTTTTGTGCTCACCGATAGCCAGTCAATCTGATGTTTCCATTTTCTGACATGACCTCACGTGTGTAGAAGACAGCTCCTGACTTGGCTTCTCACCTGTGTAAAACGCTCCTGATGGTTCTTTTTCTTTTTTTGTGATCCACTCTATTCACCAGCCAATGGCCCCATCTCTGATGACCTCCAGCAGGCACTGCTGCCTGTGGTGGACCATGCCACTTGCAGTAAGTGGGACTGGTGGGGCTCCAGGGTCAAGGAAACCATGGTCTGTGCCGGAGGAGATGGAGTCGTTGCTGGATGCAATGTAAGTTTTCCCAGCACGGTAGTGCTGCATCCTTTCTTATCACCTCCCAAGGAAGGTGAGCAAATCCTGTTGGCAGGAACTGGGGCATGTGCTGGTGGGTTCAAAGCTGCATCTCAGTGGCTCTTAGGGGCTCCCTAGCTATGAAAATTCAACCAAGAAAGTCCTCTGGATAATGACATCAAAGTGAGACTTGGCACCTCTGATATTTGCTGACAAGCTGAGTGAGTTTTGTGGCACAGCTGAGCAGTCCATGTATCAAGTTTGGAATACAACGCTCCCTGGAGTTACAGGTTCAAACCTAAGCAGGGACCAAGTCATCCCTCGAGCCAAGTTATTTACTACTTTTTGGCGGGGGGGCGGTAGGGAGCGGATTGAACTCAACCTTACAAACCAGTGTCCTTTTTGGCCCGTGCAAATTAAGTAAAGATCCCATAATACTTTTCATAAGATCCCAGTGTCTCTTCTAACTGTTGAGCAGAAAGAGCTAATCTGGCTATTGGCCACACCAGAGTGGCTGCATTTCATTGGTGATGGATGTATGCTGTTGACAAAGCAGAACAAAAATGTAAAAGATGTATCCACTTCATAGCTGGGCACAAGGCTCATCCTCTGAACTAAAGCAGCTGTTGCAGGTTAGAACCGAAGTGCATGGGTGGAGAAGAAGTCTGAAGGTGCTCGCCTCACCCCTATCTGAACATCAGTCTCTTATTTTCATGCAGACGCTAATTCACCCACTTCTGATAGAACAGTGGAATTCAACTTGGCCACACACCCAATAGAACGAGTTACTCGAATGCATGAAAGAAGATACGCAAGGCTGCCTTGAAAAAGTCAAAGTTACAGGTTATTTCCCACTCCAAGTATAGAGAAAAATGATAGTATCCTATATACAACGCCAGGTCACATACTGACTTTTTGAACAGTGACCACAGTACAGTGTGAAGGCACTCTGAATTATCCCCAAGAGTTTGAAGGACACTAGACCAAAACAAAAAAAAAGGCAGAAATTCTCTCTGTATCCTCCCAAAGTCTTAATACTAAGAAAATCAGCCAAGCCTTATCCCTGAGTCAGAAGCACTGTTACTACAATAAAAGTTTCTCTGTTTTATGTTGTTTCAGGGAGATTCTGGAGGCCCCCTGAACTGCTATGGTGCTAATGCTTGGGAAGTACATGGCATTGTGAGTTTTGGATCTGGGCTGAGCTGCAACACTCGTAAGAAGCCAACTGTCTTCACCCGGGTGTCTGCCTACATCGACTGGATCAATGAGGTAGGTATCGGCCCCTTAAAGCAAAGCGCCAGGTGCTTAACTAGATTTCTGCACACTTACATGAAATGATTACCAGTTGACCCATCCCAGAACTGCTATCTCTGTTTCCTTTTCAGTCAGTTCTCGATGACTAAATCAAATGTACAGGCCTGCACCAAACCCCTCCGACTCTGGGGAAGTTTGGAGCAGGATTGCAACTAGACAGTATTTGGTCCTGCCATGAGGGCAGGGGACTGGACTCGATGACCTCTCGAGGTCCCTTCCAGTCCTAGAATCTATGAACAGCCTTGGCCCATCTTTGGTGCCTCTCTACACAGCGAATGGTTTTGCTGCTGTCCTACAAAAATGAGGCGTTCTTGTGTCCAGTGTCAAAAATGGAGGCCTAAAGTTAGGCTCCTAAGTCATTACTTAGGCGTTGAAGTAAGTAGCCTGAGCACCTAGGAGCTTCCATTGACTTCAGTGGGATTTCAGTGAGAGCTATTAGGTAATCGGCAACTTTGAAAGTCCAGCCATTTATTTAGGCCCTAGCTTTGAGCCTCCTGGCCTAGAAATAGTCTACAATGCTGTAAGTGCCAGTAGGAGAGCAGGCAACCCAGAGAAACTTAACTCCGCTGCACCATGCAGAAGTATTGGGGGGTTGCCTCAGATGCGGACGTTACTTTCGAGGATAGTGGTCAGCTGTTAGGACACTCTGAAATTTATAAAGAAATCCCCCAGTTTTATGACCAGCTTGTTGCATGTGTATAAATCTAATTGGATACCCAGGACTTTGGGCCCATCTGTTTCAACTTGCCACAGTATACGTTACACCCCTCCAGTAGGAGAGAGCTATTCATGCTTCAGACAGAGTGGCTTTGTAAATAAGAACTTGCTTTACCAGGAACCATTGTGTCTGGTTTAGTGTGAAACTGTCACTTATTTTTTAAAAATAATTAACGCTGCTTCTTTTCTTTCCCCGGTCACCAGAAAATAAATCTCAACTGAAGAGTCCAGCTCGTTTCATTGATTGTAAATCCCAAGAAACCCTAATAAATTGTCTCATCATAACTTTCCTTGGTCCAGAGGCTGCTTGAAATGTGTCTGACACATGGGTACTTATTTGCAGTAAATACACACCATGCCGGTGACTTCAGTTAAGTTACACTGATTGACACCAGCTGAGGATCTAGCCCAACTTTTTGTCTTTTCCCAGGGGCTCTTATACAGGGGAGAAAATACCTGAGACTATACTATGGAATGGTGTGAATAGCAACAGACAAGAGCTGAAGGCAGATGGTTGTCCTTACTACTGTGCTATTACCGCAGCAGAACCTAGAGTTCCCAGCGCTATTCCACCAGGCGCTGTCCAACCACACAACCAGAGATATGGTCTGTCCCTCCAACAGCCAATTCCTAAAGGATGGGCGTGCCCAGGCTGGGCTAAAAGCAAGGGGTATCAGCTCAGCAGCGAAATGATCAAAGCTATTCTGGCATTTGTACATAAAGCTGTAGTGCAAGTTGCATTGCTTTGATTTCGGATGCTGATACATGCACTTAGGCAACGGCTTTATCTCGCCGGTGATGCATCCCAAATCAGCAAGCCCACGAACTTGCGTCAATTGCACACGACCAGGCTTGGCTCTTTGTGGAGTGTAACTCTAAAGTATCCCCTGTCTTACTGGTCAGTAACTTCAGGCTCCGTTTGAACAAGTCAAAGACATTTCCCTCTGCGGCAGAGGGAAGCCCATTCACCCATACGTTTAAGGTCCTGTGCTTGCAAAACCACATAGGACATTCCTGTGGCCCCATTTCCCCGCAACCACTCAAAGGAGGATTTTTGTTATGGACAAGCAGCAAAGCAAAGGAGGGGGGAAGGTGTCGGTCCCACCTGGGATCACTCTCTGCCTGAGCCTTTCATTTTTACGGTGAAAGGGATATTTGGATGCCTCCATATGCTTTGATAGATCATGGAGTAGAACACAGGGCTAAAATGACAAATTACCATCTCCGTTAACACTACTGGTCTGGTGTGACTGGGACATACACTGCTGGAGATCCCCAACCATGGGGGGAGGAGGAGCAAAGCAGTGGAGCCACTCCCTGTGCACCCCGCCACAGTTCAGGGCAACTGCAGCTGTATTCCCCCTCCATGGTCCAGCAAGGCACCCACTCTCAGCCGTCCGGCTCCCTGGCCGTCAGCTCGCTTGGGCGGAGACCTGCATCTTTCCCATTTCTGACCGGGGTATTTCCAGGCTGCACTGTTCCCTGCCTACGCTGTGGTATCCCCAGCAAGCCAGACTGCCTAACCAAGCCAGCATCTGCCCTTTGCTTTCTCTCCAGAGGCTACTAACAGGGTAATGGCCCACAGTTAAGTTACCGTGCAGCCCTTTCTAAGCAAGCACATTTATTCTTAAAGTGAAAGCATTACAGGGAAATAATTAAAAAGCAATAAAAGAACCTACACGCTTGCTAATAAGTTTACTGGAGATCAGTTCCTAATGCCAAGGCACTGGCAGGAGTCAGTCCTTCAAGCCCTATGCACGGTTTTCTCCTGGGGCTACAAGTTCACAACTGCTTTAGCTCAGAACAAGAACAACCATGCATAGGTTTTGTTTTTCCTTTATAAGGCTTCGATCTTTGCTCTTGTCCTCATGCAACAGGTGATCAGCAGACAAACGTCCTTTCCTCAGGGCATAGCTTCAGAAGGCTGGGCTTTTGCATAACTGGGAAGGAGGGGTGGTTGTACATTTGCATTCACCTCCCTGTGATGATTTTCTGGGACGCCCACTTAAATTTGTTTGTCCTAAACGTTCATTCTTGCCCGGCACATTGTTTCAAATAGTCCTTTGCGGCTCAAAACACATCCCAGAGTTTACACTGGTCACCTCTCGCTGCTAGAGAAGTTGTGTACAATTCCACAATAACACACAAACTTGGCCTTTTTAATGGCTGCCAGAGCTACTTAACCTTAATTCAATAAGGATTTTCATGGATGATGCAGGAAATTGCCCTGTTGCACAACGCTGTTGTGTAGGGGAGTGGCTAAGGGATTAATGCAGTCCTAGACCTGCCAGATCCAACCCTCTCATGACCTGCTCCTTCAAAAACACCTGTGCATTGGGGAAGGAAGCATGGCGTTGTGGGCTCCTGGAATCCTGCCCCACCTTTCCATGGGCAGTGGAATGGTACCTGTTTGACTGCAATCAGGACCCTTGCCACTGTTTTTTTAAGGGTGAGGGGAAGAGAAAAGATTTCACTCTTACTCTGTCCAGCGTCTCTTAAGGGTGCCTGGTGCTGGAAGCCAGGCATTGCTGAGTTCTCATCCATTCACTATTACCTCACATGAGCCACCTCGTCATTCTCTAGGCAAAATGGGGTTAACACCTCCCTATGTCCCGGGGAGCACAGAGGGGGCTAGCTGGTCAGTGCTTTGAGGATGAGCAGAGAGACTAAGATAGATCAAGAGGCTTCACAGAGCTAGAGCAGAAGGCCCCAGGAATGAAGGGGCAGCATCCAATCCATGCGCTCCAAACAGCACCTCCTGGTGACTTTTAGGTTCACTACACGACCTACATTGCAAATGGGCAATACTGTAAAATATTCACACATACCCTGCCCACCACCATCCCTTGCTCTCTGTATAAGTCAGTTGGCTTTTCTAAATTAAAGTGCCCATGACACTGGGGAATTGGGTACACTGGTTAAAAACAGCCCAATTCCTGTTGCACATACATAGCTGTTTGCCACCAGTCCCCTGCCCATGTGTGGGGTCTTCCCAGAGCACATGGATTAATGGCTCCAAATTCTGCATTGGGTTTTGCCCTGCGTTCAAATATTCCTCTGCTGTGGATTGATACTGAGACCAAACGCATCTCAAATCTGAGCCACCCTGGGTGCATTGGAGAGCTCCGACATCAAGGCAGGGAAGAACGGCAAGGTAATGAACAACAACTTCTGCAGAACCAAAGGTCTCGGGGAAGCAATTCAGGTCGTAGTCTGGAGATGGGGCTGAGTTTAATGGGAGTTGAGGTCACACGCTGGGGTAACAGACAGGACTGAAGTAGCTCAGACAATCTAATGCAACAAGTTTCTTTACTTGAGCCCGACTGGAAACCTAAACATATTGACATCCCTGCGAGAGGTGGGTTGATCTGATTAGCGCCATGGTGTAGGACTCAGATGACCCGGCCTCTATTCCCTGCTCTGCCACTGACTTCCCTGGGCACGTCACATAGCCTCTCTGTGCCTGGGTTCCCCAGCTTTAATATGGGGGCACTAGCACGTCATGTGAGGCTACTACAGCGACACAGGACGACGAGTAGATAGAAAGGTCCCCCAAGAACCTATCAATTAATGGGCAGTTTCTCCATGCAAATAACAGTAAGAAAGCCACATTACGTATCTCGCCCCAACACTGTGCTAGGCACTATACTGGCACATCTGGAGAAGCCTGGCTCAGGGCCGGCTCTAGGCACCAGCAAAGCAAGCAGTTGCTTGGGGCGGCAAAGTTGCAGGGGCGCAAGAATCCAGCCTGGGAGCTGAGAACCAACAGGGGGCCCTGGGAGCTGTAGTTCCTTGGTTAGCTCCCTGCCTATAGAGCAGTGGTTCCCAAACTGGGGTTCACGAACCCCTGGGGGTTCGCAGAACGTTACAGGGGGGTCGCAAGAAAAAATTCATTAATGGCGGCCGGAGGACCCCGGCATTGGAGGCAGCAGGTGGGAACCTGGTTGCAGGGCAGACACCCCGAGCCTCAGGGAGAGCAGGGCTGTGCAGTTGGGGCCGGCAGCCCGAACCCTGCCCCCGTCAGCAGGGGAGCTGGCAGCCCGAACCCCAGGGAGCGCGGGACCGGGCAGTTGGGGCCGGCAGCCCAAGCCCTAGCAGTCAGCACAAGTTCAGTGGAGCTCAGTTGACCGGGACTGTCAATGGGGTCCAGCAGCAGGAGCCCCAGGGAGTATGGATCTGGCAGCCCAGACCTTGGCGCGGGGCCAGTAGCCTGAGCCCTGTGAGGGGCAGGGTGGCAGCTGAGATCCCCAGGCCTGCAGGTGGCAGCTCGGACTCCTGTCCTCGTCAGACAGGGGAAGTTGGTATGGAGGGCAGAGTGAGCAGGAGCAGTGCTGTACGTGGGGGGTGGTCCAAGCTAATTTGTCCCTCGCAGGGCACCCTCCTAGGGAGAAACCTCGTGGTGGAAGAAAAGCTGTTTGGGAGCCAAACCAGCCAGAAGCACGTTGTAGCCAGTGTAGCAGTGGTAAGGTGCTTCGGTAATTGTCCTTCTCTCTGGAGTGCTGTTCTGCTTCAGTGAGACTTGAATGAATCTTCTCATTTTCTAGTTTGTTGGTTGTTCGCAGTCTGTCTGCTTTTGTTTTTGTACGCAAGTTCAATGGATAAGTGTCTGAAAAAGGAAAGTGTAAAGACGCAAGATTCAGCTAGTGTTTCCTCAAGTCCACACTTTGGAAAAATCTACGTCTAATGATCATGATGGTCCTGGAAAGTCACTTACAAAGAAAAGAAAATATGATGAAGATTATATAAAATATGGCTTTACAGGCATTGGTGATCAAGAATGTCCAAAATCACTGTGTGTGATTTGTGGTGATGTTCTAGCAAACAGCAGCCGCAAACCTTCTCTACTTCGGCGCCATTTAGAAACTAGGCATCCTGCACAACTCGACAAGCCTGTTGATTTTTTCAAGCGAAAATTAGCTGAGAGGAAAAGTGACATTACCAGTTTTATAGCCAAAGCAAGTACTGATAATGAAAATGCACTTGAGGCATCATACCGCGTGAGCTACCGAGTAGCAAAAGCATCAGAAGCCCATACCATAGCAGAGAGCTTGATTGGTCCATGTATAAAAGACGTAGTTCATTGCATGCTCGGAGAAAAGGCTGCAAAAAGGATTGACATGGTACCTTTGTCCAATAATACGTTGTCACGAAGAATTAATGACATGTCAAATAATGTAGAGACCATAATTGTACAGAGAGTGAAAAATAGTCCATATTATGCTATACAGTTGGATGAATCAACTGATGTAGCTAATCTAGCTATTTTGCTACTTTTTGTACATTATGTTAATGAAGGTCTGGTTGAAGAAGACCTGTTGTTTTGCCAACCATTGGAAGAATGTACAACTGGAGAAGGGTATTAGAGGGGTAGCCGTGTTAGTCTGAATCTGTAAAAAGCAACAGAGGGTCCTGTGGCACCTTTGAGACTAACAGAAGTATTGGGAGCATAAGCTTTTGTGGGTAAGAACCTCACTTCTTCAGATGCAAGTGTCTTGCATCTGAAGAAGTGAGGTTCTTACCCACGAAAACTGGAGAAGATATCTTCAATCTGACTAATGTATATTTTCAAGAAAAGGAAATAGATTGGTCTTGTTGCCTAGGCATTTGCACTGATGGGGCCACATCAATGATGGGGAAGTATACTGGATTTGTAGCTCGAACAAAAAAGGTTGCATCAAAAGTCTCTTGGACTCATTGCAGCATCCATAGACAAGCCCGTGCAACAAAATGCATGCCTGAGGGACTGAAGGAAGTGCTGGACAATGCAGTGAAAATGGTGAATTTCATAAAATCACAGCCAATGAATTCCAGAATATTTCACATACTTTGTGAAGAAATGGGTAGTATACACAATTGTCTGTTGACCCATACTGAAGTTAGATGGCTCTTACGGGGCAAAATCCTGGTGCACTTGTTTGACCTTAGAACAGAAATCCTAGTTTTTTTCAACAGCCACCCTTTCCACCTTGCCAGCTGTATGGAAAATAATGTCTGGCTCCAGAGCCTCGCTTATTTAACAGATATTTTCTCAAGAATGAATGACCTAAATTTACCTCTTCAAGGTCTCAATATAACAGTTTTCAATGTGCAAAACCAAGTTGAATCCATGATAAAGAAGTTGCAGTTCTGGGAAAGTTGTTTGGAAAACAATCAAACTGAGTGTTTCAGTAATCTTCATGACTTCCTGGCAGAACATAAACTTCAGTTGGATCAATGCACTAAAACCAATATAACTGCACACCTAAAAGGACTTTGCACAACTTTCAGGGATTACTTTCCAGCTATATCAGGCGATAATGACTGGATTCGCAACCCTTTTGATGCTACCACTTTCTCAACACAGATATCGAACAATGAGGAAAAAGAGAAATTGATTGAGATCTCCTATGATTACGAACTGAAAAGGAGTTTCAGAAATCTGTCATTGATCAACTTTTGGCTGAGTTTAAGAAACAAGTACCCCCTTCTGGCAGAAAAAGCTGCTGCAGTTTTGTTCCCATATGCGAGAAAGCATTTTCCTCGTATGCACATCTGAAAACGAAATACAGAAACAGATTTGATGCCGAACCAGACCTGAGACTTTATCTTTCTCCAAAGGTTCCGGACTTCAAAGAGCTATGCAGAGCAAAGCGAGCGCATCCATCACACTGAGGAAATTTAAATTTAAAACCCTGGAAATATTCATTTTTAGAAGGGGGTTCACGAGATTTCACAATTTAGAGAAAGGGGTTCGCGGGCTGTTAAAGTTTGGAAACCACTGCTATAGAGCCAGCCCCAGAGCAGGGAAAGAACTACATTTCCCAGCATTCCCTTGGCCGCAATTAACAGAAAAGGGAGGGGGAAGGAGTGTGGAACTGACACCTCATGCTGCAGCCTGCTGTGAATGGTAGGGACAAAGCCAGCTCTAGGTTTTTTGCCGGCCCCCACCCCAGCCCTGGGCTCCCCCTGCACCCTCCTGCTGCCCCAGCCCTGGGCTCTCACCCCCCGCACTCCCTGCCGCCCCAGCTCTGGCCCCCACCCGCACCTCCTACCGCCCCAGCCCTGGGCTCTCCCCCAAAGAAAGAATTGGGTGGACTAAATGGACAGTGCACCTCTCTATCTGAAGCCTAGCAAGGGAGGTACGTGGATCCCACTAGAATTTAAAATGAAAAGTAAGGGAGGGGAGGCTCTACTAGGACCTGGGCAGCTTTAGATACAGTACCAGGCACGTAGGAGGATTTACACTTCTGAGCCATGGAAGCAGAAATTGACTTTTCTTTTCCAGATTTAGCTAATATTCAGAAAGGGAATCTAGCACCTGCCTTCCGGATTTGAACACCCTCAAAATTCAGGAGTGCTCAAACTCAGTTTGGGCAGCTGTTTCTTCATTTCTCCCAAATCAAATATACTGATCCACTGTAACTTGCTGTAGAAAAAGTAGAATAAATTGAGCAAGAAATGCTTCCCAGTGGTTATTAGGACTAGAATTGCTATTTTCAACAGCCATTGCTTTTTTTTTTTTTTTTTAGTTTT
Organism: Trachemys scripta elegans; assembly: GCF_013100865.1. NCBI lineage: Eukaryota > Metazoa > Chordata > Testudines > Emydidae > Trachemys > Trachemys scripta. The sequence goes on from NC_048316.1 coordinate 14,194,901, forward strand.
AGTTTTATTTGTTTAAAAGGAAGACAGTGATAGTGCACTGGCAAATTCCCCATAGAAACAAAGAATGGAACAAAAGAATAATAAAGGCACCTTAACTTTTCCTCATTTATGTAGGACAGTCTTATAATAGGCATCCAGATATCCTTCAATCACACAAGCTGAAAATTGTTCCACTTTACGGCAGTTCTGTAACCATATGGGAACCAATCCTGTCTGTGTTCTGTGCACATCCAAAATTCCTGCTGAATGACCCACCCTGGGAGCGAGTTACCAGTGACCCAGGGCTGGGGCGGCAGGAGGGTGCAGTTGCGGGGGGGAGAGAGAGCCCAGGGCTGGCGGAGAGGGGAGCCAAAAATTGTTTTGCTTGCGGCAGCAAAAAACCTAGAGCCGGCCCTGGTCTGGCTTCCTGCCCCCAAAGGACTTGCATGCTTTGTCCCACCGCTCAAGAACCAGCGCCGCCAATGCAACAGACGCAAGTAAATGATGGGGAAACCCAAGTTGTGATTGTAAGAACTAGCCCCATTTAATATCCTAACCCGTCATTACCTGGGAAATGGTTGGACAACAACCAAAGATGGATTTTTCTAAGGAAAAGTCGGTGGGACCCATACGCGGCCACCTGGTGAGTTTCCAGCAGGAAGAGCTTTACCAGGGCAGTGGAAAAGTTCTTACATATACAGTTTCTAGCTTCCCAATTACTTTGGGGCTGAAGGAGATGTGAGGGGAGGGGGAAGGGAATTGTCTTTGGGTCTTTATATTTTTGGGGCTGGGGGCTCTAATTATTGCTCCCAAGGGCCCACTGGTCTCCCCATCTCACCCCCCTGAAAAAAGGCCACTTAGGCAAGGGGCTAAGAATATTCCAATGCCCGTCCCATCAATGCAGCCCCATCCCATGCCTTTACCTCTTTGGACACATGCCCAAATGTCCTTCCTCACCCCTGTCCACCCCCCCCCCCCATCTACCCTTCAAACCCAGGCCCTGGCGGCTTTGCCCTGAGCCTGATCCTTCCATTGCAACACCAGAGCCTCCTGGAGGACCTTGTGGACTAGGAGTTCCCCC
>NC_048316.1:14205688-14281091 GCF_013100865.1 Trachemys scripta elegans
AGTCAGAGTGGTCTGAAGACTGGTGGGGCTGTTAGTGCTCATGGAAGAGTTGAAAAGCCGCTTTAAAGAAGTGAATGTTAGTGATGGACAGCCAGCCTGGAACAGGGAAGTCCCCATGCGGAGAGCAAGTACAATGCAGGCAACAGCCTTGTGCTTCAATACTGAGTAGGATGCATCGCCTAGAGAGGGGAGGGCACAGAGCAGCGATCCTGGCCTATTCCTTCCTTGGCCTGTTTGCCGACGCTAACGCCAGTAGGGTGTTGATATGTGAACGTTAAAGCTGATTTCCCATGCGATATTGACAGAGAGCCATTGTTAAAATGGACGAGGATGGATGAGGATTATCCATCTAGTTCAGAGAGTTTTCTGAGGGAGGGCTGCATTAAGGACTGGATTCTGCAACCCCTCTGTGCTTGGATTCCCTGTTGACTCTTGTACCTGGACATGTTATTTGTTGTTTCTTGACTGCCAGGAGCTAATGCTACTCCCTTGTTTCTGTTCCCTCCCAGCAAACGGCGCTCTCCCAGATATACTGCAGCAAGGGCCATTGGTCGTGGTGGATTACGCCACCTGTTCCCTGCCTACCTGGTGGGGTAGCATAGTGAAACCCACCATGATCTGTGCAGGCGGCGACGGGGTGATCTCCAGCTGCAACGTGAGTCCAGAGAACTTGGCAATTATGGACGTGGCTTTAGCGAGTTCTGCATTATGGGAAGGGACTCTGAAGATGGGGCAGGGTACTCGGATCTACCCATTCTAGATGGGCTTTGGAACCCCTTTGTAGAGGTTGATAGCAATTAATGTGTTTAAGGACAATTTAATAATCACATTTCTATACTCTCACCTACAAGAGGGACCCACCCCAAACACCTGGATCCAAATACCCCCCGCATGTTGGACCTGAACATGGCAGCTGAGAACCATCTCATAAGACAGAACCTATATTCATTTCCTTCACACTCCTGCCTTTCTCCCATGTCCCATCTCCAATTATACGAGACCCATGGCAGTGACTTCTCCTCTCATGCACCATAGAAAATTATGGCTTTTTCCAAACTGGCGTTCAATGACTGTGCCTCTCCTTCCTTGCAGGGGGACTCCGGTGGCCCACTGAACTGCAAAGGTGCTGACGGCAGGTGGGAAGTGCATGGCATAGTCAGCTTCGGCTCCGCACTAAGCTGTAATTATTACCGCAAACCCTCCGTCTTCACTCGGGTCTCCGCTTTCAACAACTGGATCAATACGGTAAGGGTCTACTGCAGAGGTGGGCAAACTACTGCCCGAGGGCCGCATCCGTACCCAGATGTGGCCCTCGGGCTAAAAAGTTTGCCCACCCTGGTCTAGTGTCTGCTGTTGAGCAAGAACAAACGGGGCTGTGAACTTTTAAATGGTCATTCAGGGTAAAACAAAACTAAACAAAACAAAACATCTGCAAAAGAGTTAAAGACCGTTGGTTTGTCTATATGTCTTTAAATTCACACACAAACTTATTCCATAATAACTTCACCGCATAGACAATCCCTTAACACAAGAAAGGAGAATGTTGTCTTGTTTCTAGGGAATTAATTCCTGCAGCGAAGGTGAGGTGTCTTCCTGTTGAATGCAACTATCCAAATGATCTTCATTTCTAACCAAAGTTTGGACGTTTTGGAATAAATCTGTCACATTTTATATTAAGGGTATATTTATAGAGTTTTCATAAATGTTAATTGATGTCCAACAACTTAATTATCTATCATCTATTACTGTGGCGATCAGTAACACATACTGCTCATGGCTATAACGTTCTTATCAAATATTTAACGGAACAATTTGTAGAGTTCGAATGTCCCTGTTTTACAGATTTCCTTGGTTTTGTGGTCTGATTTCCCCCCCTTTGCTTTACACTTTCTGCAGGTTATGGCAAACAACTAACCTGAAGAGCCGTGGACAACAGACTAACCCTGTGCTGGGGGAAGGGAAGCTATTTTGCTGATTGAAATAGTCGTAATCACGAAATTCCAAACTGATGATGTGCTGAAGAAATCTGTATATAATAAATAACCGACATTTGTTTGCAACATACGTGTATAGCCTGTGCCTCGGGGAAAGGGAGGGTTTAGGATGGAAGCACATGACAATGGGTGCAGGAAGTTATGCAGTGGAGCATTTTCTTCCATTAGATAAAACCCAACGTGAATGGAAGTGGAATATGAAGCACAACACAAGAATGAGGACTTGGGGAGGGGGGGAACTCAACCAGAGCCATCTCCTTCCACAGTGGTTGACACGAAAAATGTGTGTTGTAACCCTAGTGTCCCCACACTCCCTTCTAACCCCACATTCCCATACTAGGCTCCAGCTGCCAACTCTCCCTTTGCCTCACATCTGAGCATGGGGGAATTATAAGAACTATAAATCCCAAGAACCTGGCAATGCTCTTGATGGGAACTCAAAATACGCAATGCACAGCTCCTGGCAGTTCTCCATTCAGTGATTTGATACCGTTACTCATTGTGCCCAGCTGTTGGAAGTGATCCTGGAGTGGCTGCTGGCTGAAGAACATGCTGTAGAGCAGGGAACCACCTGAAAGCCACTTTGAAATATCAGGAAGGCTTTTAAAAACTGAGGATAATTTCTGATGATGCCTTTTAACCTTTTTAAGGGGAATGGAGCCCATGGTGCTTATCTCTTTCCAGCAGCCCATAAATCTCATACCAACAGGAGTTACATGCACATCTGCAGAGGGGAAAGACAAGCCAGTGTTCATTTTTCTACCACCATAAAATTTAACCCACTTGGAAAGTTAGTAAAAGGCCATAAATTTACCCTCTCTGTCTTGAGCTTTCAAAGCCAGGAACTACCCAATAGAAACAGCCTGGAAGGACTGAAGGCCACCTCCATCCCCATTGCCTTTAGTCAAATGACCCTAAAAAGCAGCTCTGATGCTCCAGAACAGAGCAAAACTGATTCCAGACAATTGGTCAATTTAGTCCTGCACACATGAGCAAGAATCAGGATGAGCTCTGGCCTGGGGAATGTTCTTACTCAAAGCTAGCTGGATGAAAGGTGCCCTATTTCTAAGCAGGGTCTGAATGAATGCTCCCCTGGCACCTAGCTTGGAGAGGGAGAGGCTTTGTGTGTGTTTATGTACATAGAGTTTGCTCCTGCTCTGCTTAGATATTCAGCAGATAGAGCGGTGTCAAAGTGATCAACTTTGGCTGGTGTTGGGTTACAAATCACCTTAGTACTGAATGCAGGGGTAGTGAAATATAGTTACCAATGTTGTAATAATTGTAGGAATACAGGGAAGCAGGACTGTGCTTAACCGGTCCCAAATGAGGGGTCACATTCAGTTGAAAGAACCTCACTAAGCCAGGGGCTTGAATGCCAGAGCCCTGTGGAAGTAAGAGGGGATGGGGACAGATATCTCAGTTAGGATGCTGCAAACTCTTTCTAGGGGTTCTTCACTAGAGTGGTTTAGCATGTTTCTCCCCACTGTTCAAATACTAGAACTAAACAGGTTTCATTCAGAACCTCTTTGTTATTTTAAATACTCAATCAGTACTTAAAATCAGTTGTGGTGGGTGTGATGGGTTCAATCACAGAGATCCTCTTGGGCCTGTCACCTGACATGCTGAAATTACCTCTGAGCCCATTTTCCCTGCCAGTTTAAGACTCCAGAATCCTCCCTTGTTGAGCTAGACACACTAACCTGCTGCAACACAGACGGAGGGTCTGGGCCATGCCGACAAAGCTGCAGACTTTAACGAAAAACAGCTCAGCAGGTTACCTCTCCAGCACCCAGACACCCAGTTCTTCCTAGTCTGGGCCCAATCCTTTTCAGACCAATGCTGTAGTTTATGGCCTGGGTCCAGCAATCACTCACACCCCAGTAGTTACTGTCCTTTGTTCCAGTTTCTATCAGGCATCTCTTTGGGGTGGAGATGCCATCTCTTGAGCCAGCTGAAGACACAATGGAGAGGCTTCCAGGGCCTTTTATATTCTCTCTCTTGTGGGCGGAAACCCCTTTGTTCTTCTGTGAAAAATCACAGCAACAAGATGGAGTTTGTAGCTCCCTGGACAAATCACATGTCCATGAATGATTCAGCTTTTTGCAGGCCAATGCTATTGTTTACATGTTAGTTTGAATGTTCCAAGGAAAGCTCAAATGTGGATTGGTGTCTCCCATTGTCAGTTAAGTGTTTCTTGATTGGGCACTTACTCAGAATAGTCCTTTCTCAAGAAGCCGGCCAAATGCTTCACTGAGGCTACTTAGACTCAAACACACTGAGATACAAGTACATTGCCAATATTCATAACTTCAAATACAAAATGATACACACATGCAAACAGTATAATCATAACTAGCAAATTACAACCTTTCCATAGACACCTTACTTGACCTTCTTTGTACAAGATTTGGTGCAACTATAGGACCTTGATTGTAACAATGATCTATACAGTCAAAGTTCATGTCAATAACTTCACAGCTCTGTTTACTTGCAAACCTTCCTGTGTACATGTGGGCCAGCCCAGGAAGAATGGAGGCTGGGGTCTCACAGGACATGTGACCATGTCACATGATACTAGAATCCATTTTAAATCTGGTACTTTTCCATTTAGAAGGGGGGGTGGGGCCCCAGAGAGACAAAAGAGTCCTACCTTGTGCCAAAGTTATAAAAGGGGGTGGAGCAGGACAAAGAGGCTGCCAATCATGAGAAAGCCCCTTCTTACTACTTGATATGTCTGCTGGAACTAACAAGGACTGTACCAGGGGACATGATTGGGCCTAGACTAGGAAGGAGTCTGGTCTGTGAAAGATGCTTAGTGGAACATTTCTGAGGGTGAGATATTACCTGTAATCAGTTTCTTAATGTATTAGGCTTAGACTTGCGTGTTTTTGCTTTATTTTGCTAAGTGACTTACTTTGTTCTGGCTATTACTTGAAACCACTTAAATCCTACTTTGTATACTTAATTAAATCACTTTTGTTTATTAACGAACCCATAGTAAGTGATTAATACTTGGGAGAGCAAACAGCTGTGCGTATCTCTCTATCAGTGTTATACAGGGCGTTCAATTTATGAGTTTACCCTGTATAAGCTTTATACAGAGTAAAAACGGATTTATTTGGGGTTTGGATCCCATTGGGAGCTGGGTGTGTGGGTGCTAGAGACAAGCAGATTAGTGTATCTGGCTCAACAAGACAGGGTTCTGGAGGCCCAAACTGGCAGAGAAAATGGGCTAATAGGTAGTCTCAGCACATCAGGTGACAGTCCCAAGGGGGATCTCTGTGACTGAACCCATCACAAGAGCCATTTACAATTCATTGATTTTGAAGCACCCTTAATGACTTCCACTAAAATATGTTTACATCAGTAACCCAAGTTTATATCTTATTATCCTAACTCCAGACACAGAAATAACACATGCAAACAAATAGGCCGAACACACTCAGTAGATTATAAGCTTTGTAATGATACTTTACAAGAGAACTTTTGTAGAAAGCATATTCCAGTTATATCATATTCACATTCATAAGCATATTTTCATAAAGCATACGGAGTGCAACGTCACAGTGGGACTGTATTTCTGCCCAGAGCTGACAATCACTGAGAGCTGAAATCACTTGTGGTAGGACGTATTCGGCCGAGAGATGAAAATCACTAAGTGACTGATTGGCAGAGCTCACAGCAGAAAGGGAAGGTGGCAAGAAGTGGAGGGAGCATGGTGGCTTTTACACACACACCCCACTCATGGCAGGAGGAGAAGTCATGCAGCTGCATCAGTGTACTCTGGGGAGGGTGTCTTGCTCGTGCTTTTATGTTTATGAATACCGCCTGCAAGAGGGGAAGAATTGCCTCTTAGAGGTGCCCAGAGAGTAGAGTGAAATTTTCCCGGGTTACTGGGTGTGGGCTCGAGCTGGTTCTGGTTATATTGTTGAAAAGGAACCCCCTAAATATTGAACCCAGCCCTTCTTGCTGCCCACTCCAACTGGCAGAAGGGTTACATTTTTATTTGTTTTCAATTATTAATAATAATAGTTCTTTATGTAAAGTGTGGAAAATTGGAGAATCTATGTACAACATATGAAGTCTGGATGATTTTATGAAATTGCTGTATCACTGAATTCCTCAGTGGGTGTGGGAATCTATGCTATCCGGCCTGGTAGCATGTCTCTCCCAATCCAGGGACAGTGGCAAGTCATTAACATGAATTGCTCCCATTCATATTGGAGCACCTTAGGACAATGGGATGGCTGAAGTCTAGGGAAACCAGTTTGACCCAGTGTGTCTGCAGGGAAGAGGTTTGGCGTGAGAACAAAGAGGAGGTGAGGGTAAAGCCCTTTACAAACACAGAGACTGGGCCGGTCAGAGAGATAAAAGGAAGCTTGTGTCACGAGAAAGGAACAACAGAGGTTATTTTCATAGCTGAGAGGACCTTTTCATACTGCTCAATCAGCCATAGTCAAAGTAAGTTTGACAAACTCCGTGGGTTGAAGGAGAAACTATGACTTGTAGGAGGGAGATCCTGGACACCCTAAAGAACTCTGACCTAAGCCCAAAGAATGCTCCAGAGTAGTGAGGACACTGAGGAGGGGAAACATGTGCAGGTGTGATTATTATTATGCCTGGTGTGACATTGCATGCTATATGATTTTATGGAAGTATTCTGAAGAGTGTGAATACAATGTAACTAAAAGATGCTTCTTGCAAAAGGTCTCTTGTAAGGTATCATTACAAAGCTTATAATCTATTGAGTGTGGTCATCCTATTTGTATAAATGTATCACTCTTGTATCGGAAAATGGCAATATGAAATATAACTCTGAGGGCCTATTGTAATTATGCAAAGTGTGAGCCATTAATGGTGGTTTGGAATCTTGATGGCTCCTATCAACCAGGACAATTGACTGTAGATGGCTCTGGTTTACTTGTAAGTCTTCCTGTATACGTGTGTGCTGGCAAGTGGGCAATTAAGTCTTACAGTGACATGTGATCATGTCACCTGAACTGGAATCCATCTTTAACCTGGTGCATTTCCATTGAGAAGGAGGGGTGGGAACCCATAGAGGAACAAAGGATTTCCACCTTATGCAAAAGATATATAAGTGCGTGGAACAGAACAAAAGAGGCTACAATCTTGAGAAATTCCCTAGCTACCACCTGAGCTGGAACAAGGACTGTACCAGGGGAAAGGTTTGTGCCCAGACTAGGAAGGTGTCCAGTCTGTGGTAGAAACTTATTGAAACACCTCTGAGGGTGAGATTTTATCTGTATTCTGTTTTCTTACTGTATTAGGTTTAGAGTTGCATGTTTTATTTTATTTTGCTTGGTAATTCATTTTGTTCTGTCTGCTATTACTTGGAACCACTTAAATCCTACTTTCTGTATTTAATAAAATCACTTTTTACTTATTAATTAACCCAGAGTACGTATTAATACCTGGGTGGGGGGGGGGACAGCTGTGCATATCTCTCTATCAGTGTTATAGAGGGCAAACACTTTATGAGTTTAGCCTGTATAAGCCTTATACAGGGTAAAACAGATTTATTTGGTGTTTGCACCCCATTGGGAGTTGGGCATCTTAGTGTTAAAGACAGGAACACTTCTTAAGTTGCTTTCAGTTAAGTCTGCAGCTTTGGGGCACGTGGTTCAGACCCTGGGTCTGTGTTGGAGCAGACGGGCGTGTCTGCTCCAACAAGACAGGGTGCTGGAGTCCTGAGCTGGCAGGGAAAGCAGGGGCAGAAGTAGTCTTGGCACATCAGTTGGCAGTTCCCAAGGGGGTTTCTGTGACCCAACCCGTCACACCTGGATCTGTCGATCTTTTGTGCTGCCTGAAGTAAAGAGGAATTGGCTCAGGATCGCCTTTTGCAAAGCCGGTGTGGTGTGTGCGTCAACTGGCAAGTGTAAACCAGCGCGCTCACAAAGGTGGGAGACGTGGGCCAGGGAGCGCTTCAGCAACTGGGGTGTCTTTGTGGAGCAAGCACTGGTCCTGTGGGCACAGGGCAGCTAGTCCATGATGTCCCATTGCCACGATGGGGAAACAGACAGAGAGCCTGTGCCAAGGGACCATGCCAGAGAGGCCAAAAGAATGAGACAGTGCTGGAGTCCACCCAGACCAAGGAAAACTTAAACCTCACACGGCCCAGTGTGGTGGGACCGATAGGCAGCAGCCAGGTGAGTTTCCAGCAGGAAGAGCTTTACCAGGGCTGTGAAAAAGTGATTACATACAGTTTACTTTGGGGCTGAAGGAGAAGGGGGGGGGGGGAATTGTCTTTGGGTCTTTATATTTTTGGGGCTGGGGGCTCTAATTATTGCTCCCAAGGGCCCACTGGTCTCCGCATCTCACTCCCTGAAAAAAGGCCACTTAGGCAAGGGGCTAAGAATATTCCAATGCCCGTCCCATCAATTCCGGCGCATCCCATGCCTTTGCCCCTTTGGACACAGGCCCAAATGTCCTTCCTCACCCCTGTCCCCGCCCCCCCACCCCCATTTAACCCTCAAACCCAGGCCCTGGCAGCTTTGCCCTGAGCCCGATCCGTCCATTGCAACACCAGAGCCTCCTGGAGGACCTTGTGGACTAGGAGTTCCCCCATGAATTGCTGGAGGGAGATTTACACCCCCAAAATTCAGGTAATTTTCCTTTCCATCCACATTTGTGACCAGGACTCAAGGTAGTGGGAGAGCGAACAGCTGCAACAAACAAACTCCAGCTCATGGAGCTCTCCCCACACAAGGCAGAGCAGAAACCTGTATCTCAAGGTCCAGCTTTTTTTAGCATTTGCGCTCACAGGAAAATGTCCCATGGGTGCAAAACCTTCCCACCGGTCACTGAGCCGCACGCCCCCTCCCCCAGGCCGTATCTCCAGAGATAAGCGCTACAGCCATATAAGAGGGCTCAGCTGAGGCGCTGCTCCTGACACAGCTACACGGCACCATGATCTGTATCCTGTTCGCTACCCTGACGCTGGCCGCTGGGGGTATGTATCCCGCCTAGACGTAGGGTTTCATCTGTTTTACCAACCACAGATTTCTAGCTTGAGCCTGTGGTCCTGACACTGACCAGCAGCCTGGAGGTGCTCAGATATCAGAGGGATGGACAGTGTAAGGGACATTATAGACTATGGCTTAGAAACATCTCTAGCGATAGAGAGGTCACCAGATCGAGCCCTGACANTGAAGCACAACACAAGAATGAGGAGGTGGGGGCTCACCCAGAGCCATCTGTTTCCAAAGTGGTTGATATGAGAAATGTGTGTTGTCACCCTAGTGTCCCCACACTCCCTTCTAACACCACATTCCCATACTAGGCTCCAGCTGCCAACTGTCCCTTTGCCTCACACCTGAGCATGGGGAGAATTATAAGCACTATAAATCCCAAGAACCTGGCAGTGCTCTTGATGGGAACCCAAAATACGCAATGCACAGCTCCCGGCAGTTCCCCATTCAGTGATTTGATACCGTTACTCGTTGTGTTATGCCCGCCCGTTGGAAGTGATCTTGGAGCGGCTGCTAACTGAAGAACATGCTGTAGAGCAGGGAACCACCTGAAAGCCACAGTGAAATATCAGGGAGGCTTTTAAAGACTGAGGATAATTTCTGATGATACATTTTGACCCTTTTAAGGGGAATGGAGCCTATGGTGCTTATCTCTTCCCAGCAGCCCATAAATCTCATACCAACAGGAGTTCCATGCACACCTTCAGAGGGGAAAGAGAAGCCAGTGTTCATTTTTCTACCACTATAAAATTTAACCCAGTTGGAAAGAGTTAGTGAAAGGCCATAAATTTGCCCTCTCTGCCTTGAGCTTTCAGAGCCGGGAACTACCCAATAGAAACAGCCTGGAAGGATTGAGGGCCACCTTCATTCCCATTGCCTTTAGTCAAATGATCCTAACAAAGAAGCTCTGATGCTCCAGAAAGGAGCAAAACCGACGCCAGACAATTGGTCAGTTCAGTCCTGCACCCGTGAGCAAGAATCAGGATGAGCTATGGCCTGGGGAACGTTCCGACTCAAAGCCAGCTGGCTAAGGGAAGCTGCAAGGATGACAAGGGAGGGGGCAAAGGACAATAAGTGCTCATAGTAGCAGTAACTTACGTGGCTTTTGAGAGAACACGTTCCAGCACAGCGAAGGGAATGTACGGTAGTGAACCGCAGGGCTCCAGATTCTCCCCTTTCTTGCACGGAGTCCCTCACCTATTCTAGCCCTGCCATATCACTTGTCCAGAAGGCATGTGTTGCCTAGCTGCAGCTCCCATTGACACATGACAGGGCCCCCCAGCTCCATTTCCCACAGATAAGTCTTCTGATTCTCTCTCCCCGGAGGACTATTAACAGTGCAGGTGCCAGGCATACAGTGTTTCTACAGTAAAGCCAATCAGAACTGTACATCAGACCAACACCCATTGAGTCAGCCACGGGGGGAAATAATTGCATTGGTGTCTTAAAACAACAACCAAAGGAATCACGCTCCTGATTTTATTTAAATGGAGAATCAGCCATTAAGCATCACGGACTAGCTGCAGCTGGTCTAAGCTACTCTGGTGTTCCTGGTAAGCCTGGACGGCTGTGATAATTCAGTAGTGGGGGAGTTATTAAAGAGCCAGCAAATTATTTTTTTTGCTAAAATCATCATGCTTTTATTCCCACGGACACTGGGAGACGCCTAGCAGTAAGAGAGAAGTCAGAGAACACCAGGCTAGCTGGAGAAGAGACAAGAGAATAAAAGAGCAAGACAAACTGTATAGAAAGAGTGGGGTCTTTAATACAAAAGGGCAACAGATGGTGTAAAACTATTCCCCACTCCCAAACACTGGCTTTTGATTCAGGTGCATTTTTGATTCAAAGAGCGTAAACACAAAGATAATTACAAAATGCCGACACTTCACCCACGCCTCCAGGTAGAGGGCACCGTAATCATAGTTAGAGTGGGGCCTGAAACGGCCATTGGGATGGCCCTCTGGATTGCAGAGATACAGAGTCCAAGGCTGCAACCTCCTTCAGTCCTTGTTGTCGGTCTTAAATGTTTGAGCTTAGGAAGCGACCAGTCCTGGTCTGACCAGGCTGGAGGTGAGACGTCTATTTCACAGTAATGAGCGCGTGAACACATGAAGCTTCCAAGGATAAATGAATCCATGAAAAGATGAAGGCAAACAGGAGTACTGATTCAGAGCAGTCACGGCCAGGTGCAGAATCATGAGGCCTGAAGAGGAGTCTATCCGGGCGTATTGTGGAGACCTCCCAGCCACACCGTTAGTCTGTCGCGAAGAAGAATTGTTTACGGAGGAAGTTAAAAGTGCCCGGCATCTGCTTGTACTTTCCTTTAGCAGACACAGCATGAGCCACCTGGGAAAGAGAAAAACCAAGGAGTTGGCTAGTTTGCTGGTTGAGTGTGTTGGAGCACTAGAGACGCACAGATAACGATCGGTGCAGTGAGGAGGGCTGTATATGTTAGGGAAGGGGGAGGAGAGGCAGTGGGTAGGTTTAACATTTATAAGGTGAGGGGGGGTTTTGCTGGCAGAATTAAGACAACTCTGGAGAAGGGCAGGGCAAGATAAAGAGTCCAAGAGCAGATCTTGTGTCAAACCTCTGTACTGTACTGTAGGTCTTTGCCTCTAAGACACTTCAGAGCCACTCCATCACCCCTGTGCTCCTCATCAGATGCTAACCACTGAAGGCTGCCCGAGAGCAGTCAACACCCACCCAGCCCACACATACAGTTCTTTGTATGAATCAGAAATAACCTTTTTTTTGCTCACAAGAGATCAGTCATTTCTTTTGTGTCGACACTTTCATGCAGTTTCTTTCAAAGCAGAAAGGTCTATTATCCCTCTTCCCCTCCTGTATTTGCTAAGACTCCCCATCACCTCCCCAAGAATCCTGCACTGGGACCGAATGATTTCAAAGCATTCTCTTTCCAGACTGAAAGCAGTTTGACCACTTTAGAAGTAGAAGGCCTGATCCTCAGCTTGTTAAAATCAACAGGCGTTGTGCCACTGACTTCGACTGGAGCAGAATTAGGTCCAGGAGACTGTGAGAACAATTTTTCTTTCCCGTTCTGAGGACAATGTAGGATGCTTCTTCACACATGGGTTATGCAAAAGATCAGCTGAAATTCTGAAAATTGGAACGTCATTTGCCTAGTCTTTGATGGACAAAAACAACCACCTTCCCACTATCTGAGTTGTAGGTGTATGCTCAGTACACAATTTCTGGTAAGTGAATGATTATGATTATTGTTGGGCTCTGCTGAGTAAACACAGTGGAGCATTTGATAGCGACAAAATATTTCATTGCAGTGTATGAGAGCTGCAGCATGGAACGAGTACCCTTAAAAATTAGTTTGAGGGGTTAGGATTTTCACTGAATTATTTCTAAAACACTGTACCCGTCATTCACAATATGGGAGAGTTATTTCTGAGAATCCTAAATTAGTATATACTCAAACTTACTGGTTCATTAACACACACATTTACATTTCATGCACACAAATTAAGATGCAATTACATCACTCACAAGTCAAGATAAAACAAAAAAAACATTAACACAAGCCTCTGGTGGGGTTATCCAGGAGACCAATCAAACCCTCACCATGGCAGCAGAGAGAGTAAAAGCAAAAAGCGAAGATGAATACGGAGCACTCTGAACATTACAAACACAACCATGTCTTGCTATCATACGTCCAAGTAGGAGATTATCTCCACACACTACCATTGTGCCTGCTGCCGTTTGCTCTGACAGTCTGGCTTTTTTGTGACCAGACGGACGGTATGTTGCTCTGAGGCAGGGGGAGGGCAGGCCCTTAGGTAAAGATTAAGGCCTATATTTTCAAAAGTGACTTGTGATTTTGGGTGCGACACCTGAAAGGGGCCTGATTCTCAGAGGGCAGGTGCTCAGCCCTTTCGGAAAACCAGGCTTTTTCAAGGCATCTCTTTTTGGGGCCCCCAAAACTGAAGCACCCAAAAATCACTAGTCACTATTGAAAATGGAGGCCTAAGTGTCGAATGTCTGACTAAATGCAAAAACAAATGCCTACATTCCGCAAGAGAGTCAGACAAAGGAACATTTACCCTCACTAGCATGCCGAGCAGGTCTTCAGTATGAGCATACTGTTCAAGGACGCTGTCCAGTGTTTCGACGTACCACGAGCCACTCTGGGTATCCCGCCAGGAGACAAAACCTTAGGAGAACACAGGGAAAGTAAGGAACTCATTCCCTACAAGCAGTCCTTTCTTTCCTTCCTAACCCCCTTAGGAGTAGAATTTCCACCCTATGGATAATGTCTTCCAAATCCAGCACTAGAACATCCGGACCCTTCGTGCGGGAGTGTGGCTAGTGCTACAGACTCACTGGGTGACCTGGGGCAAGTCAAAACCTTTCTGTGCCTCCGTTTCTTCCGTCTAAAGTGGGGATAATAACTGCTTGCCTCATGCAGGTGAGGGGCTCAATTAATGTTTGAGAAGGACTGAGATCCTCAGATGATAAATGCCGGGTGTTATTACTTACCAAAGAATAGGTTCTTTAAGGCTTTGAAAGAGGGGAAAGTCAGAATACAGAACAAGCCCTCTCTCTCATCCATAGATCTGAAAGCATTTTACAAAGGTGATCAGTATCAGTATGCCCATTCTACAGTTGGGGAAACTGAGGCAGAGGACGGGGACGTGACTTGTCCAAGATCACCCAGCAGGTCAGAGCCAGGTATAGAACCCAAGTCCCCTGAATCCCAAGCCAGTGCTCTTTCCACTGCCTCCCTGGTAGGCCAGTGCTTTACTTATGCTGTCTCACCTGGAAAAGTTGAATAGGACACCAAGATGTCACTGGGAGTGGGTAAGCTGGCTACTGCATCTGGCTCATCCAAGTTACTGGGCTGGAGCTGAAAGGGAGTTGCATCGGACTCGACGGAACCTCCACGAGGTTGGTTTACAGGTGAATCAGAATCCACCTCAAATCCTCGGTCTTTCTGCTCTGCAAGAGGCAACCAGAAAACCCTTCACTGTTACAGACGTAAGTAATAAGCAGTGGGTCCCTCCCACCCCTTAGCAAACATGGTCTTTCAACTAAAGGAGCTTTTTGTTTCATCTTCTGCTATGTTGGCTGACTCGGAGCCACCTGCAATTCACTCAAGCACAGAGTCCATTCATGCCAACTAGATGCTCTGAGCCAAATACAGAAAACTGAAACAATCAGCGGTGGTAGAGGCCACAGAGGAGCTGCAAAGGTTTGCTTCCTTCTGCTCAAAGCTCCAGTGCAGCGTAACACACCTCCGGCTCGGACGTCTTTAGAAACCTCACTCTCCATGGCCAATCAATGCATTGCCTCAGCAATAAGACTATGGGGCAGAGAGCAAGAGAAGACAGCCTGAGAAAAGGGAATACGAACAGCAAAAGAAAGAGATGACACAGAATTATTATACCCTAAGTGCCAACGCACAAGCAAGCGGCCATGCAACTGCTTCTCCTCCTGAAGGAGCCCTGAAGGCAAAACATGAGCAGAGCTAAACCCAATATTCACCTCCGCCACAGGCTTGGATAAAGAAGAGTTTGGGTTTTCCTCTCAAGCTTGGGCAATGGGACCCATTGAAGAAGTTCACGATCTTTTCGACAGGAATGTGCTTTCCATCCGTGCCGTAAATACCCCCGGGAAACTGAATATGGCTGGTCTGAAAGAGCAAAATCCACTGGCTGTTAACACAAAGGCAATAGGCCAACCTTTTCTCTAGTATAAACACCCCCCATTTTAAAAGTCTTTCCTTGGGGGAGGGATAGCTCAGGGGTTTGAGCATTGGCCTGCTAAACCCAGGGTTGTGAGCTCAATCCTTGAGGGGGTCATTTAGGGATTGGAGGCAATCTGTCTAGGGATTGGTCCTGCTTTGAGCAGGGGGTTGGACTAGATGACCTCCTGAGGTCCCTTTCCAACCCTGATAGTCTATGATTCCTTGCATATGGATGCCAGGATGAATCCGATGCTCTGCTATTTAGGAGGATTTGGGATGTGAGTTAAGGAGAGAGGAAACCCATATGTTATTTTAAATAGTCTAAATTCCAGAAACCCATGCCCCTGATCTTACAATGGCCCCCACTTCTCCCCCAAAACCTGGGATTTGTCAGCTCTAATTTACCCACTGCCCCATAGGCTAATTTGAATATTTGCTTAACGGCCACCCTAAATTGTCTTCTTTCTGTAATTTCACCACATTTCCTCTAGTGAGGCGCTGTTGTAATCCAGGGATTCATTATTACTAATTATACACCCCCCCATTGATCCATGGACGCGCTCCCCTGGTGGATGTAGAATTCTATAAAGCAACCACCGGGCCTACCAAGGGAGGCCCCCATTGCGCATGGTGACCGGGCAACCCCCATCAGACTGTACACTTTGTTCAGCACTGCAGTTAGAACATCCTTTCCCTTGGCAACCCTACATAGCACGATGCCTGGAAGAGAGAGGCCCCAATGGCCTATGTCCGCAGAATAAGATCAGGACAGGAGGAAGAAGAAACCAGTCCTCACTCTGATGCCCAGGGAACGGTGGCAATCAACACACACTTTTCAGGAGCATGCTTCTCCCCCAAGCCCGGGGAGATATGAACGAGAGCGCCAATCCTCCTACCTGACAGCCATGGGAAAGGATCACCACCAGGCAGCAGTCCAGAGCGCTGTGGTCCTGCCTCGCCAGGCGCTGCAACTCCCCAGCAATTTCCTACACACATTTGCAAAGGTCAGCAACTGTTACCTTCAGTCCTACCCCTTATCAATCCCACATCAACATCATGCTGCTGAAAGGGGTCGGATGGGAGACTGGCCCACCCAAGAGCACAGACAAGCTTCCCCGCACTGCTCAATGCTGATCTGGGGACACTGCTGCTGTGGAGGAGAGCAGACCCATTGCTCGCTCCACAGCCCAGTCAATCCTTGCCCTCTCTTTTGCTAGCAAGGCTGTTAAAATCAGTGCCAGGCGTGATGACAATTTTGTTACACTGATGCGTGTTCACAGGGAGACCCACTCTATTTTCTTCACATGAGACACTGAACCACTGTCAGATGGAACAAGTTCAGGGTGATTGCAATCTACTGCTACTTAACATTTGCCATTTAACCACAGAGATTTACTTTGCTGTTTTAAAGGACACCCTTATTTCTGCGTTTCTTCCAAATGCAGCACCAATGGAAGGCAGTGCTTTTGAGTGTGCGCACACACACCAATGCTCCACCTCAGATTTTAAAATAATCAGACTCGTTTGTTTTGGTTTCAATAGGTATGCCAGGAGATTGAATGCCCTGCTTAATATAAACTATTATATCATTCAAGAACAAACAGAAAATCAAGCCCCTGGGTACGCCAGTCAGGGAGAATCTCAATCAGAGATATCAGATAAATACACTCTCAGACAATTACTTATAAATCATGTTCAGGAATAAAAACTCAGCCCAGAAAACCCCCAAAAATGGGGCTCCTTTTTCGTCTGTTACTATAACAGCAAAAGACAAGATGATTTTAAAGTAATGCTTTTGCTGTCTCTTCCAACACTGAAGTTGGGGTTGGGGGGTTATGTGCCTTTCCCATTGGAGCACATATTGTCACCCTCTAGCAACACTTTTAGGGTACGTCTACACTGCAGGTGAAGGTGTGATTGTAGCACAGGTAGGTGACTCATACCAGCTTTAATCTAGCTAGCACAGGTAACAGTAGCCATGTAGATGTGGTGGCAGGGACTTCAGTGAGGGCTAGCCACCCAAGAATGTACATAGGCTCCCTGATTGGCTTGTCCTCAGGCAGTGCTGTCAGGTCTGAACTCCAACTGTTACCTGTACTAGTGAGACTGAAGCTAGCACAGGTATGCCTACCCCTGCTACAACCACACCTTCACCTGCAGCATAGCCTCTTAGTCCCTTGGCTCTCGCCAAATGCTTCCACCGTTACCTGAGCTTTGAGATCTCGTCGGACCAGGACGTCAAAGTGCAGTGACTTGAAGCGCTTCTCCAGTTTCTCACAGTCTACGTTGGAGCCCTCTCGAGAGGACAGGTCAGACTCTTCGATGAAACTGACGTTGTTGATGATGAGGCAGTAACCACACGGGTCAGCTTTCAGAACATAAACCTGGCCCACATACCCACCGGGAAGCAGTCAGACAGACAACCTAAATTCAACCTCCTTTTATTCAGAGTCCATCAGCTAATCCAGCGGGATGCAACTCAGAACCGAAAATGCAGCTTTCATGAAGCTCATTTTATTGCTTCTGTAAAGGCAATTTATTTTTTGCCCAGGATGACAGATGGATAATGGAATCCATGCTCCCTATCTAAGTTCCCACTAAGCTGTGCGGCTGCATCTGTGCCGGCGGGGAGAGGCATCTCTCCCCCAGCCCCGGAGCTGCCGCAGCCAGGGACAGATGCCTCTGCCCCAGCCCCAGCGCCGACCTGGCAGGAAAAGGCGCTCTCCCCCAGCCCCGGGCGGCTGTGGCGACAGACGACTGTGGGGGAGTCCTCTCTCCCCACCACAGCCCCGGGGAAGCCTGCACCCCAAATCCCTCATCTCCAGCCCCACCCCAGAGCCTGCATGCCCGGCCAGAGCCCCCACCTCCCCACACACCCCAACCCTCTGCCCTAGCCCTGAGCTCCCTCCCAAATCCCAAACTCCTCATCCCCGGCCCCACGCGAGCCTGCACCCCCAGCCAGAGCCCTCACCCCAACCCTCTGCCCTAGCCCTGAGCCCCCTCCCGCACCCCAAACAGCTCAGCCCCACCCTCACCACACATCACCTCCATATTGGTGCACATAACATTTATTCCGCACATGGACGTAAAAAGTTAGAGGGAACATTGCTCCCTATACGAGTGAATACAAGCAGCTGGGATAATGTCGCACATCCAGCTTTACTTTATTCATGCAGAGTCCCACTGAAGTCAATGGAATCAGCAGAATCAAGGTCTTGACTGAAATAGATACAGGGTCAAACTCACTTCCATTGACTTACATCAGGGATGAATTTGGCCTCCACTTTCCTAAACATGCAGGTCTGTATTCATGATACTAGCTTAACCTAGAAGGGTCATGCTGCATGAATGTGTGCAGTGCATTTTAGTTAGTGGGTTTTTTTTATTAGTATATTTCACACGATAATTACAAAAACAAAATACCCACTCTACAAATGCAGCACACTTTAAGTGTTGCGCTAGGTAATTATTGGTTTCAGAGTAGCAGCTGTGTTAGTCTGTATCCGCAAAAAGAACAGGAGTACTTGTGGCACCTTAGAGACTAAGAAGAAGTGGGCTGTAGCCCACGAAAGCTTATGCTCAAATAAATTTGTTAGTTTCTAAGGTGCCACAAGTACTCCTGTTCTTTTTTAGGTAATTATTAGTTGTCTTGATGATAATTGGTTAGGGGAAAATATTTGACTACGTGTTATTGGTCATATTTATGTTGTATTTAATGTAATTCGAAGAGCGAGTGTGGTGTGACAATTGTTCTAATCTGAACTGAACTGAACTGACCCAGTCAAAGCAGCAGGACTTACTCAGATGCTGCATCTGACACCTGGACATCAAAGTCACATTTGCTAGTAATTATTTAAATGATCTTTTAAACACCACAGAACAGTTTGATTCAAATGAACTGTAAATAAGCAGAATGTAACTTACCAGTCTGCAGGCAAACATTTTCAAAAGCACCTAAATCCCATGAACTTTGGCACTAAGGGCCAGATTTAGACATGCTAGGCACTTAAAAGTTTTGCCAGCATAGCTCTGTTGGTTGTGGGGGAGGAAGGACAATCACACCCATAACTGACTGCTCTAGGGCTGGCAAAACCCCAAGAGCAGATGCAGTTATACCAGCAAAAATGTCCTTTTGCTGCTTGTTTTGTTCGGGGAACCGGTATAAACTATACTGGCAAAAAAATTATTTTGCCCAGTATGCCGGCAAATCCTTTCTAGCATAGACAGAACCTTACAAAGGTATTTAGGCACTTGAAATAACGGCAGGCGCCCAGCGAGATTTACAACAATATCTTAGTGAGATAGGCACCTAACTCCCACAGACTTTCAATGGAACTTGGGCACCTCACCTGCATAGATGCTTTTGAAAATTACACAAGACACCTGCTTCACCTTTAGGCACCTAAATACCTTTGTGATTCGGAGTCTTAAGAGCCTAAGTCCCTTTGACTTTTGAAAACGGGACGCAAAGTGGGTGGGATGGGGGAGAAAAAGGAGGCAGTTCAAGTAAGAAATGAGTAAAAATAACATACGTAGAAACAGGAAACTAACCATATCTGAGTTCCTCTTGGATCTCTCTGCAGCAGAACCTACAACACGTGACGAGAGAGAAATGACATACAGTTCTGACACCTACTTCACATTCGTTAGAGGCTGGGTCCCTGCTTAATGGGATTAATATTAATGCAAATATTTCCAGTGCTTTGACCCATTTCTTAACATGTTCAGTCACACCTGAACTCCTCCTCGCTCCGGGCCACACACAGGGAAAGAAACATTATTCCTTTACATGCACAATCGGACTGCAGATGTTGAGAGTGAAGTTCTGGGGGTTCATTTATCATGGCTTTGGACTTGGCCTGTCAAAGAGTATTGGCCAAAGAGCTGTGAATTTGAGTTTCATTTGTCATAACAGAATCGGATGGGAAATCATCTCATAGCCTTACCATCCCAAATACCTTCTCTCCTCTAGCCTAGCCTATAAAAACAACCAGTGTTACAACTCAAAGTAGTTTTACTTTTGACAGTGTCTAGTTGTTCAGATTGATTACATTCCATCTCAAATCAACAATTACATGGCACTAGTACACTTGGGGCTGCACCTCTCCCACCTTCGATGGATGGATCCTTTATGACAGAGCCTTGGTTTTTGACTCGGTATTTTCTTCTCTGGGTGCTTTTAATGGCTAACAGGCTCTCAGACACTAGCCAAAAATGTGTATAAACACTATGGATTTGATACAATTAATGGTACACAGAGATACCAAGGGAAATGGCTGCAGGTGGCTGCTAGTCACTGCACACCAGGAGACGATCATCATTGCTCAGGAGAGATGCCCGGACTAGCAGGGGATGGGTACAACATGTAAACAGCATGTTCAGACAGCCTGTGGCAAAAGGGTATCGGGAGAGGGACTGCCTCCAGCAGAGTTATGGAGCAGTACTGGTACACTCCAGAGCAGTGGTTCTCAACCTATTTACCATTGTGGGCCGCAAGAACGTGTTACGTGGGCTGCATCCAATACTACCAGTATGGCCTGGAGGACGTCACACGGGCCGCAGCTCTGATTGGGCTGAAGGTTGAGAACCACTGCTCCAGAGGGTGTGCCAACCAGAAGGTGGATTGGCACAATATGTGGGCCACGCTAAGGCTCCCAGTGGAAGATGGGCTGAAGGGATCTACATGAGGTATGGGGAGAGAGGAGAAGGAATGAAGGACAGACAGGATTTAAACCAAGAATTGGCTAGCGGAGACTGCTTACCCTGATCTGCTGCACTGGGACGTGTCGACACTTGGCGTCTCTCAGTCACGGCTTGGACTGAGGTAGGCAAATATTCATGAGCCTTCCTGTCTGTAAAGGTATAAGACATCTGGGCCTTGCATTACTGCCCTTCCTATAGACTTTTGCAAGAGAGAAAAGCATACAAAGCAGAGAGCAGGCCTCTCTCTGGAGGATCCGGATGGAGCACTGCTGATTGCAGGTAACTGAGCCTCTCGCCCTGCTGTTTGGAGCCGGGACAGCAGTTGTACTTTTCCCCTGTGAGTCTTTGATTAGAACTGTGGGAGCTGAGGCTAGAACCAGACTCAACAGTGGGCGGGAATTGCGAGCACACAGTAACACCTGTTCTCACCATCACACAGAAGGCACCTGCCCCTTTCTTCCTGGCTTGCGCTCTTAGAGATAGCAACCGCTCCCCCTTCCCCACCCCACCCAAATAATTAAAGCATCCTGAAAAGGCCATGCCCTTCATAAAAAGACTTCTCTCTACTCCACCCTACCTAAATCCCACCCTAAATTCTCACTCCTTCATGTCCTCTGTGATCCTTGCATCCCTCCTCCCAGTTTCAGTTTTGCCTCTTCTTTCCTGCCACCACTTATTCTCAGGATGACCTTCCAAGACCCCTCTCTCGCCTGCTTCAAACCCTTTGCCTTTCTCAAGGCCTTACTGTGTTGATCTTCTCAGTACCCAATGTCTTTGCAACTTCTCTGCTGCTGTCCTGTGTATCGGACTTCTCTGAGTGAGAGCAGACACTTTTCAAGGCAGGGATCCTGCCTTTATGTTTTTGGTAAAACAATTAGTAATACTTATAGAACTCTCTCTATAAGGCCTGGTCTACACTAGAAAAATAGGCTGTCATAACGACGTCACTCAGCGGCGTGTAAAATCCACACCCCTGAGCGGCGTAGTTAAGCCAACCTAAGTCCCTTTGTAGACAGCGCTAGATTGATGGAAGAATTCTTCCATCGACCTAGCTATCGCCTCTCAGGGGGGTGGATTACCTATGCTCAAGGGAGAACCTCTCCCATCAATACATCAGTGTCTACACTGAAGCCCTACAGTGGCGCAGCTGTGTCACTGTAACGTTTTAAGGGCAGACAGGTCCTTAGGAATAATAAAGAAAATGTTGATAATGAAACTAGCTATCCAAGAAATATGAATATATAAGTTAAAAACAGGATAGGTAGACAAGTTACACATCAAATGCAAATAAAATATACTACGCTATACAGTCCCTTCCATCCAAGAATCTTAGCACACTTTAGTGTGTAGATTTACAGTAATTAAATCTCAGAACTCCTTTGACAGGTAAGGAGATTTTACCCACATTTTATAGATGGAGGAATTGTGATTTGACCAAAATCCCACAGCAAGTAAGCTCTGCCAATGTCCAATCCCTTCTCTAATCGCTGGATCACACTCTCTCGCCAATAGAAAAGAGAAATGTTTGTGTCCTCGGAGGTCAGATTTGAGACACCCCTGAGGTTACCTGCAAAAAACCCAGCCATTCTAAAGTTATTAGCACAGCACTAGGAGATTGCTGCCAATTAAAAGTTTTCAGTGGTATTGGATAGCATTATATTTTCCCAGTGGCTGTGTGGAATAATCTATACAATCAATGATTCTGGAAGACATCCGGGCTATCAGATTTCACAAGCTGTTAGCCAGCCTCCTGTACCTCCTCAGCAACAGGGTTTATAACTGCTGTATCCAATTTTGCTGTCTATTATGAAAACAGCAGCACCCCTGATACTTACAGATATCACCCTTTCCACCACGTAAGCCAATTTCAACTGGTTTTAGATCAAGCGGACGCAACTGTGGGAATTTGGCCCCTTCACTCAGCAAAGCGGCAAGGTCATTCTGTCCAGTTTCTCGCAAGCTTGAGACGAATGCAGGAAAAGCTTGTCTTCCTCGCGTCTGAAGGTCTGTAACCAACTGCCTGGCTTGGTCTCTTCGGGTGCCTGCTCTCTATACGGGAGCAAAACGAAGACAGAAAGCATTAGCATCCCATGTGCACGGCACGTCTACAGTCCAGCAATTCATAAACAGCATGGTGATGAGTACAAGAAAGGACGGGGGATTTTCCAGATGTGAACAGAAATAAACTGATCAGGGTGTTGTCTTTTTAGCCTATAGCCAGGCAACTCATTGATGGCCCTCCCATCTTTCACATCAGCCTCTGGCTAGCAAATTCAAGCTTCTGTCTAGTAGAGGCCCAGTGAATTTTTTAAGGCCCAGGTACTATTATCCCTGATAGGTAGGGAAACTGAGGCACAGAGGAGCTGCCCTAGGTCAGACAGCAAGTTAGTGGTACAGTGAGGTATAAAACCCAGGTCACCTGATCCACAGTGCTCCACTCCAACCACTGGATAACGCTGCCTCCCACATGATAGGGCAAGTTCTACTGTATCATAACTTTGTTGGTTTTGGTTTTGTACAAACTAACACCCAGCCTTTAAAGCTTCTCTCGGCTTGTTTACCTAGGGTGACCAGATGTCCTGATTTTATAGGGACTGTCTTGATTTTGGGGTGTTTTTCTTATATAGGCTCCTATTACCCCCCCAACCCCGTCCTGATTTTTCACACTTGCTGTCTGGTCACCCTATGTTTACCCCCATGGTTAGAGTTATGCCACTTTAATTCCAATGTTGTCCTTCCAGCTGACAGTCATAAAACTTAAATTCATAGCAGCTCTGTGACCTCGGCTCCCGCAATAACCCTGAACGGACTGATCAGAAATGACCAGGGAACTCCCCGCCACTTCTGATTTGCCACGGGCTGTAAAAGTTCAGCTGTTTACAGCCAGGCAGACGGTCCCCGGCTGCAGCTCAGCGGCCTGACAATGGGTTCATTTCAGGAGATAGTGGAGAAGTTCCCCAGCAAGCCTAAGGGGGTCGTGCAAACCCCCGGGGGGCTGGATGTGTGTGTGTGTGTGTGTTGGGGGGGGGACACATTGCCCTGCCTTCTGCACTGCAGTCTCTAGCCATGGAGGGGGCTAAAGATGCAATTACCCCAGGGCATGGGGAAGAAGCCTGGGCAAAGGGTGGTGGTGGGGGGGTGTCTGAGAGCAGGACGGCGGCGGGGGGGGGGGGGCGGCCACAAGCTCCCACCCCAGATCCAGTTCCGGGGCGGGGGACGAGGCACCTGGATCTCCTCGATCATGTCCTGGGTGAAGACGCCCTTGTGCAGCAGCAGGTCCCAGAGCGGAGCCACCTGCAGCTCCCCCACCAGGCGCAGGCGGCTCCGCTGCAGCAGCGCCCGCTGCGCCTCCTCCATCCCCGCCGCCCGGGGGCCCCCTTGGGTGGGTCCCGGGGGGGAGCCGCAGCCAGGAGACAGCCGAGATGCTCCGCCCGCTTCCGGGAACGGCCCTCAGCCCGGCCCCCTTCGGGGCGGTCTATAGGACCCGCCCTTCCCTGAGGCCTCTCCTCCTATAGGGGCCTCCCCTCTGGTTCCTATAGCGCCCGCCCTGATCCCTAACGTGTAGGGCTGTGTAACCCCAGCCCCTGCGGATCCCCAGGGCTTTGCACGCGTCCTTCCCCTTCTCCACCTGCTCCCTTCACAGCACCGTCCCTTTCTCTCTAGCCAGGGCTGCCCATAGGGCCCTACAAGAATCTATCTGCTTTCTAGGGGGTTAGAAGCCCCTGTTGCACCTTTCTATAATATCCTGTAGCCCTTCCACTATCAATACTAGTTTTATATGCCCCCCCAACAGATAATTAAATTCTTCCCCATCAGGCAGCACTGCGCAGCTAACAGCAGGATATGTGTGTCCACATCCTGGCATGGGTCAAGATACCAGACTAGATGGACTATTAGTCTGGTCCAGTGCTGTCATTCCTGCATGGAAGAACAATTTCCGTGTGTAGCAACAAACTTGACTCTCACGCTGGTGTGAATTTGGAGTAACTCTGTTGAAAACTGGTTTTACACTGGTACAACTGAGAGCAGAATTTGGACCTGAGCGTGTGGTCTTTGAGGTCGCACTAATAGCCCTATATAATTGTGTGGAAGCAAAGAAATTTAGGCTATTTTGAATAGGGTTGGCCTTTTATACATCTAGTGGGTCAATCTCCCTAAGTCAGTTACCACGTCAACAGAGGAGCAGGGGAGACAGAGGTGAGCAGCAGAGCCAGAGGAAAAAACATATTGTGAGGCCAAGAAGCCACAGGGTGACGCAGCACCACGGTGACGTGGGCTGACACCATGACGCAACATCATGTCGTGACACAGCAGCACCATGGTGACACCAGGACACACAGGTGCTGGAACCAGGCTTACGGGGGGTGCTCTTGTACCCCCTGGCTTGAAGTGGTTTCCATTATATACAGGGTTTACAGTTTGCTTCAATGGCTCTCAGCCCCCCCCCCCCCACACACACACACTAGACAAATTGTTCCAGCACCCCTGCAAAGACACACTATCACATCATAATGCAGTGCCATGGTGACGGTGACATGGGCTGACATCATCACATGACGTCACATGGTGACGCAGACTGGCCTCATGACATGTCGTCCTGCCCCAGGTCACGGTGCTGTGATGACATGGGCCAATGCCTGCCCAGGACATCACGTCATGATTCCCCCCCCCCCCCCCGGGCTTCTTCGCTTGTAGCCCGTCATGCCCCGCCGAATGGTACTCGCTAGCCCTCGGAGCGCCGCGCTGCTCTATGGTCCGTGTCCCGTCTCTATGACCGGGTGGAGCAGAGAGCGGAAGTGAGCCGTGCGCCGTCCCTATGGTGACGGCGAGAGGCGGGGCGGCGAAGCCGGAAGCGGGGACCGGGCGCCCGGAGCGCAGGGTGGGTATCGCCCCCCCCGAAGGGGTCCCAGCCCGGGGTGGGCGCTGGCCCTTTAAGGGCCATGGGATGTAGGGCTGACCCTTCCCGCGGGCCGTCCCGCCCGGTCCGGGGCTCGCGCTCCGAGCGCCGCCTGGGGCCTGGCCAGGGGCAGTGGGGGTGACAGCCGGGGCGCCCGGCTGGGGGGTGAGCCCAGAGCTGCCTGGTGGGAGGCGGCCTGGGGGCAGCTGCGGGGGGCGCCGGCAGGGCCCTGCTAGGGAGTAGCACGGGGCGCTCCCCTCCCCCAGTGCCAGGGGGCGCAGAGACGGATCGGGTGCCCTGGTCCCGGTCCCTTGGCTCCTTTCTCTCCCCCCCACCGCAGCCCCCTGCCTGGGGGAGCCCCAGTTGTCAGCAGCTGCTCTGTCCGACACATGTGCCTCCAGATTTACATTTCATAACAATAAGGTTTCATAAAGCCTGAGAAATATTCTTTGTGACTTTGGAAGGGGGGGGGGGATTTTACTGTTAAATGTCCAGTGCTAGGATTTCTCTTTAAACAAACAAACGGCCCCTGCTCGAGAGGGTCTGGAGACCGAAGATTGTAGCTCTAAGAACCCGATGGTAAAACTGACTGCATTGATTTCCATTGCCCAAGATGTGAACTATGCAGACTATAAGTAAAGAGCGTAACTAGTGAAAAACTGGATTACAAAAAATCTCCTCCACTATTAATAATCTGTTATAAATAACATCTGTGAATAAATGTATTTACATGATCTGTTTAAAAATCTCACCCATCTGC
Source organism: Trachemys scripta elegans (assembly GCF_013100865.1). Taxonomy (NCBI): domain Eukaryota; kingdom Metazoa; phylum Chordata; order Testudines; family Emydidae; genus Trachemys; species Trachemys scripta. The sequence goes on from NC_048316.1 coordinate 14,231,745, forward strand.
GAGAAATGGTTTCACTTAACTGTTGCAAGCAGTGCTCAAGATAAGTGACAGATTATTAAAATATTTTTTTGTATTCTTTCATTTTATTTAATTGTGTGGTTGGCAGCATTTTAAGTAGTCAACCTGTTGTCATTGGGCATTTAGTTTCAGGAGGTGATTCTGTGGATCTTAGACGTGAACAGGAGAGAGAAACAATTTTTGGAAAATATGGTTTTAAAAACACAACATTGGGGGCTGAGGGGCAGATGTAGTACCTGAAAATATTTTAACTCACTTTTTTGGAACTGACTAGAGTTCACAGGGGTTATTGTCCCTTCAACTAACATGGTCCCATGTAACTGTCAGCCACCGGAGTTCTTTGGTTTCAGATTGCTAGTCTAGTACTAGCATTTAGAAAAGTGTACTGGTCCCTTAAGTATCTGCTAGTCCTGATAAATTAATAGATGATGGAATGGCAGAAACAGCTACAGTTTACTGCTTTTTTAATACCTGAAAACTGGTAGTGAACTGCTAGTAGGTGTAAAGCACAGGTCTCTTGCTCTAGAATTCTCAAGATAGAAGCTACTAAAATGTTGAACTGTAGGTGAAGCAAAATTATAATTAGAATGATGTGATATTTCATGACATGCAAGGGCTGGAATAGACTCTCTCCCAAATCCTACCTTTTTTAGTAGTCATGAACTCTGGTCCTGGTTGTTTGAAGGAGATGGGGCCTTTGGTTATTCAGTTCTTTGCCAGTGGTCCACGACTAAATATAGGGGTTCCTGGATTTTGCATCAATCTCTAGTTTTACACTTCTGTCTTATGCATATGGAAACTCTCCCGTCCAGGTTGCCTAAAGGAAGAGAAATGGAACTGAAAAAGTTAAGCATCTCGTTGGTTGTGGTCCTGGTTCTGGTCTTGGTCCTGCAAATTTTGTCTGCAGTGGATTTTGACCCATACAGAATCCTTGGGGTTAGCAGGACGTCCAGCCAGGCTGACATTAAAAAGGCTTATAAGAAGCTCGCCCGGGAATGGTAGGTGGATCAAAATATTTTGCATATTAAATGGTTTCTGCAAGCTAGAGTCAGCTATTTTCACCAATGCACCAAATATTTGGGAGAGAAACCATCATCTACAAAATAAAAACAAAGACATTTAAAATGGTAGAATAACCATTTTCCCCCTATCGACAGTATACTTACTCTTAACATGTTGAATAAAACCGTATTCTGAATAGTGAGCCAGCGTCTCAGCTGGTGTACATCAACTTAAATCCACAATGGAACTACACTGATTTATTTCAGCCGAGGAGCTGGCCCACTATTCTCAAGTAAATGTATCAGCTGGCCAGGGAGAAACTTAAAAAAAAAAAAAAAGGGAGAAGGAAAACTGTTTCCTAATAAAGAGCCCAATTATGCAACCTGAAAGAGAAGTACTTACTTTCACGAGTAGTCCCATTGAATTCAATGGCACTTCTTTTGTGAGTAAGTACTACTCAAGAAAAGGTTTGTCGAATTGGACCTATAATGTTTAGTTATCTTGTTTGCATGTGTATTCTAAGTAAAAAGCTAATCATACATTATATTCTGTATATATGATGAGAGTTTGATCCCACGTCACTTACTCACACAAATGACCTGTCGATTTCAGTGGGACTATTCACAGGTTGATAACAAGAACTGCAGGATCTGGCCCTAAATTTTAGTTATTTTTGCACACTGCACATGCTGTAGTATTTTCTGATGGTACTAACTTCCAGTTCATCCAGTACTCTGGATATCAGATTCTGGAGGGTCTAATATGACACCCCCCCCCATTTTGTACATTACAAAATATACCATATTGGAAGAATCACCAAGGGCAGAAATTTAAGAAACAAATGTCTTTTAATAACTTCCGTACTATATCTTTAGGAACAGGAGTACTTGTGGCACCTTAGAGACTAACAAATTTATTAGAGCATAAGCTTTCGTGGACTACAACCCACTTCTGGGCATCCGAAGAAGTGGGTTGTAGTCCACGAAAGCTTATGCTCTAATAAATTTGTTAGTCTCTAAGGTGCCACAAGTACTCCTGTTCTTTTTGCGGATACAGACTAACACAGCTGCTACTCTGAAATATATCTTTAGGGTTGTTGTAGGAATTGCAGCAGGATCACATTTGCTAGTTAATTTCTCTAACTAGTTATATGTGCTCCTCACATCCAGTAACTCAACTGAGTAAATCTATTTTATATATATATAATAAAATATTAAATATATATAAAATTTTTAAAAAATTGATCATGACCAACTTCTAATTTTCAAGCTTCCTAAAAGAGGAAGTGAATTAAGTTAAGCCAAATTATGACCATACATTAAGACCTGTTTCATACACCGAAGAGAAGAGCTGATGTACAGCATCTGGAAGAACATGATTATCTGAACTACAGAATCTGATAGCTTCTGGGGTCTCATAGAACCTAGGCATTAAGGTTGTGGTCTAATGCTATAATGGAAAACTATTAACATGCAGAATAGAGCTGCAGATGTACCGAGTAGCTGCTCTGTCTGATATATATATAGGGCAGCAGCTAGAGCGTGCATCTTTGAAATTGGTAGGCTTGTTGCTGAAGGAATTTACTGCCTGGTGTTAAATCAACCTTTTAGCTCCACTTGGACCATTTATTTATGAAATAAAATTTGAAACTGAGGAAATGCTTTTTCATACACCACTCAAATCCCATTGAAATTCTTTATGTGGTTCAACCTGGGTAGGAGAAATAGACTTTGGCCATAAATCTGCATCAGCTGGATTAAGAAGTGGATACCAGTAAACGGCATTAATGTCTACATATCCTGCTTAGTCTGAGTCTTGAACTGAAGCTGAAAACACTTGTGGCTTGCTGTGACTCCCTGTGATAAATTGCTGATGCTTTCTAAAGGACAGAATCCATTTTCTTTATTTTTTGCATTGTAGGCACCCTGACAAAAACAAGGACCCAGGAGCAGAAGATAAGTTTATACAAATTAGCAAAGCCTATGAGGTATTAAACACTGGTAACTGTGTGCTGCTTTCGGGATGTATGTTAGAGCCTGGAAAATGCTGTTCATCTTTTACAAGTAGCCTTTACTATTTTCCAGTTATATCTACATGGAACAATTTCTCAGCTCTGTGTATGGCAGGGTAGGCGGGTGGAATCTTTGTCTAGGTTTTCTTGACAAAAACTAGCCCCTGGATGCTGCTGATTTAAAAAAAAAAAAAAACCCTGTATAGCCATTTAACACTTCCCCAGTTATTGGGGGATATGTGAATTAATCTCAATAGACCATGAACATCCCGCAGCTGGAAATGTTGTGGGAGAACAAATGTAAAGTTCTGCCTTTTGCTTGCTGAAAAGCATCAAGCAAAGGGTAAGGGGTATCCACTGAGTTCAGCAAAGCAGGCTGGTGCCATCTCTTCATGTTTGTTATGCATATTCCAGTGATGTTGTAAGTGGGGTTAATGGCTTGAGAGCTTTAGTCACTTCTAAAATATTATTTGCATAAGTAGCACTTGCAGGTCACTCATCCAAGCCTCACTGAATCAGCATGTGGCATCTCAGCCGATGCTCTTCTTACATCCATGCTGAGCGCCAGGAATAAACTGAATTCTCATCTCCCAGCTCAGTCGGCAGTTTCTGCTTAAAGTGCTGCTTGTCTTCCTGAGCGCTTCAGCTCTTCAAATTCACGTGGCTGTTAAATGTTTGACGTTACGAGAAAACCACAATAGTCTTCTGGACTATGTTTGTTTTAGGACTCGTTTTTATGGCCTCTTAGCTGAGAAACTGAAATGATAAAAGAATTTGGAAGACAGGGTGTCGCAGAACTAGGAAGCCAGAAATTAATATTTAAAAAGAATGGTTAGCTAGTGAGTAGGTTTGTACAAAATTCTCCAAATAAATGTTCTGTTTGTTTGTGTGAACTCTGTCTCACTCCATGCCACATACATGGATTTGGCTCCAGAGACATAGGTGTAAAAGACATGACAGTTCCCTTTCTTGGAGCTCAACTGGGTAGACGTTCGGCAAAAGGATTTCCTCTTCCAGGGGTGCTGGAACATTTTTTATAGCGGGGGTGCTGAGAGCCATTCATCTAAACTGGAAATCCTGTATATAATGGAAACCACTTCAAGTCAGGGGGTGCTGCAGACCCCCCACACCCCGTTCCAGCACCTATGTCCTCTTCCCAGTGTGTCTGCTCTTTATGGCTATTCAATCATTTTAAGAAGGGGAATTGTCATCCTTCCAGTTCTCTCTCAACATGAGCCAGGCCTTGTTTCTTTTCAACCCTTCTTAACTCTGTGATTGACAGATCCTCTCCAATGAGGAAAAGAGATCAAACTTTGATCGTTACGGAGACGTGGGTGAGAACCAGGGGTACCCTCAGCAGCAGCAGCACCGCCAGTTCCATCACTTCCACGAAAGCTTTTACTTTGACGAATCCTTTTTCCACTTCCCGTTTAATTCGGAGCGACGAGACTCCTCTGATGAGAAGTACTTGCTGCATTTTTCACACTACGTGAACGAGATTGTACCGGACAGTTTCAAAAAGCCCTACCTCATTAAAATAACCTCGGACTGGTGCTTCAGCTGTATCCACATTGAGCCAGTGTGGAAGGAGGTTGTTCAGGAGCTAGAGGTGTTGGGTAAGAGAAGCAAATTTTAAAAACTCAAGATGCAACGTGTTTTCAGAGAGAGGCTGTCTCAAAGCTTTCCATCCTAGGCTGCGGCAACTGACTTCAGCTTTTGGGGGTTGTGTTTGAATGTGAATTCAGCCTCGGAGTTCCTTTGTGGTTTATCGGTGTGGTGTGAATGGCTTTATTTCTGTTGTTTTCCAGTGTAAGCGGAGGGGCATTGATCTCTTTCTTTCCAACACCAGTCCCCATCAATGAAACTGAGACAAGACAAATTTAGGATTAAAACATGAGTAAACGCTTTAGATCTGTAGGGCTGGGTCAGTCTCCGAAGGGAGCTGGTGAAAGCCCCATCCCTGTAGATAGCTGGCACTTGACAAGACAAGACATTAGAAAATCCAGCCCTGGCAGAGAATGGACTAGATGCAGTCTGGGGAGTCTCTTCCATCTCTAAATTCAGCGATTGTCTCCTTTTCTGCTGCAGTGTGATTAAACCATTCCTAGTGCCTGCATCACTCTAAATAGCACCAAGGATTGTTGCATGGTCAGGTACTACTATGTTCTGGCCTGCAATATAAACATTGCATTGCCCTTTGATATATACCAAGAATGGTCCTGAGATGCAATCTGGAGTCTAAAGGGAGCTGTGAGCCAGCCCAAATTTGACCAGAGTCAAGGCCACTATCCTGTAGGACACAGGAGGATGGGAGAAAATTTTGGCATCCAAAATAAAAATCAGGGAACCCTGGCAACATATACTTGGATTCCAGTTAAGTACTTACAGTGTTTCTTGCTCAGGGTGAAAATGCCTGTCCCCCTTATGGGTCATCTACATAACCGGAGATGGTCGGTACAGAGGACATAGAATCCAAAATAAGAGTGCCGGGACAAGAAGTTGCTGCACTGTATATTTAACGTGATATTTTTCCTTGGGGTTTTAACATGCCGAATAGAGAACCTTTAGGCAGAAGAGTAAGGAGAAGCTGGTCCCATTGTTACTTCTTCCTGAGAGCAGAGTAATACAACTCCCCATGGAATGTGAAAAGGGGAAACACTATGTAGTACCAGCTGAATAATTCATCCTCTCGGTGTGCTGGATAACAGCAGCCACCTTAGTGCTGATTCCCTTTAGGGGAGTTTCAGTCATTCACCAACCATGTCACGGTGACCCTCTTTTTGGATTTGCCCTCCGTTTTCAGGGGTGGGAATTGGAGTCGTCCACGCTGGGTATGAGAGACGCCTCGCACATCACCTGGGAGCACACAGCACACCCTCCATTCTGGGACTCGTTAATGGGAAAATATCCTTCTTCCACAATGCGGTCATCCGAGAGAACCTGAGGCAGTTCGTAGAAAGCCTTCTTCCAGGGAACCTCATAGAGAAGGTATGTGACGGAGATCAGCGTGTTTGGATTCTGATAAGTGGTAGTGTGTGCTAGACACTTGGATCTCTTTGTTGTCTCTGACACATCATCTGACAGAGTCAGTCTCTGATGTGACCTTTGTCTTGGGGGTGTCAGAAGTTTCTGAAGCTATTTGCAATGGCCTTCATCAAGGGAGAATGGCGGTTTGGATGAGTGAAATCGTTACAGCTATAAATGCTGGAGGCGGTTTTGAAGGAAACAATATATTCACGCACAAGATGGAATTTTTCTCCATCTTCCCCTGTGCATGGTGAGATAGGTGCCTGAGCTGGCAGCAGGACACCCCCCCCTCACTGATGATACCCCACTTACCATAACTCACGTCCTTCGGGGTTAACTGCAGTGCTTCATGGTAAGCATTTGATCGTACACGTGGCTTACATTAGGGCTCGTAACCACACGGGTGCCGATTTGACACTGTTTGGGACTACACCAGAGATAGTTACAACTATATTAAGGAATGATGTTTGAACTCTGCTCGGAGGGTAGCCATGGCCAGGTTCCAAAACGGTGCTCCGGTGTGGACATGACCTCAGAGACCATCACTGTATGTCTCTTCTCCTCCCTTGCCCTATCCTGCAAACTGATAAGTATCTCTTGCAAGATTTTCTGTATTCTCAACTCCTTCAGATTTGTAGGCCTGGCACAAAGCCTACTGAAGTGAGTTGGGTATCATTTTGTTGACTTCAGCACACTTTGGATCAGGCCTGTAAATGGGAGTTGAGCGCATTGAGCCCTTTTGGCAGACAGAGCTTTTTATCACTAGAGACATTTTTAAATAAACAGATTGTTTGACTTCTACTCTGCCCTTTTTGTTTATTCCCCATCTGAAGTCATAATCCTCAGTAATGACCACCAGTTAGCTGCTGTGGAAATGATTATGATGCCACGGAGAATTTATGACATCAAGTCAGGAAAGATCAGCAAAAGCAGAGAAAACTGTTAGTGTAAAAATCCTGGTTTTGCACAAATCGCCTTAGCAGGAAAAGATGTATGGGCACAGGTGTCCTTTACAAAACAGAAATCATGACATTCTGGCAGCGTTTTAGGACCCAATTCTAATGCAGCCATTTAACCTTATTGAATTTCAATTTCCTGAACGAATTGAGGTTGAAACGAACGTTCTGTTTTACATTTAAGATTACAGATAAAAATTATGTCCGATTCCTGTCGAACTGGAAGAAAGAAAATAAACCCCATGTCCTTCTGTTTGATCATATGCCAGTAGTGCCATTGTTATACAAGGTAACGTGTGTGTGTTTGTGTGTTATCTCTGGCATTTGGATAGCTTTGTACATCCACCTGTCTTAGTAGAGAATGGGATCTCGGTGTAGGCACAGGCTGGATGGTTCTTTTAAGTAGCATTACCCACCCCGAACACCCAGCAATTTCATGTGTGTTATTTGGAGACTGCATAGTCAGGTGACTGGCTTTTGTTAACTATTTTAAACATCTGAATATGAGTAGAACTTACTTCTCTTGCCATAGACGGATCTCTAGTGGAAGTAAGGGCATGGGTGGGGTTGAGGGCAAGGGGAGAAACCATCATTCCTTTCCCACCACAAATAGTTAATGATCTGGGTCATTTGAGCACTGGGTCTCGTTTGTTTGAGGATGATGAGTTGCTAAAGAAACATCTGGCCAGATATAGAATGTTAGATTGTAAAATGAAACTCTGGATCCCGCCAACCTTCCTCTGTCATGAGGAAGAAGCTAACTGTGTAATAAGCCTAGTAAAGGGAATGGGCTGACTTTGTGTGTCATTTGGCTGTTGTAGACTTAACAATGCTGTGGAATCTATGGGGAAATAGTCACCATAAGCGTTATTGGGGAAGAATCAAAGCATGATCTGCAATGTAAACATGCACTGGACCTGTGTTTCCCTCTAGCTCACTGCTTTTGCATACAGAGATTATTTGTCCTTTGGATACGTGTATGTTGGACTCAGAGGGACTGAAGAGTTGTCCAGACAATATAACATCAACGTCTACACCCCCACCATGATGATCTTCAAGGAACATATTGATAAGCCTGCCGATGTTATTCAGGTATCACTTTGTGGTCTGCGTCTTTGTCTGTCTATCTGGGTTTTAAGTAAAATATATACACCGCTACCTCGATATAACATGACCCGATATAACACGAATTTGGATATAACGCGGTAAAGCAGTGCTCTGGGGGGACAGGGCTGCGCACTCTGGTGGATCAAAGCAAGTTCAATATAACGCGGTTTCACCTATAACGCGGTAAGATTTTTTTGGCTCCCGAGGACAGCGTTATATCGAGGTAGAGGTATAGTAACTGCTTTTCTGGCCTGTTTCTTACATCAGAAGTTGATCAGTGGAGCATTTCAAACCAACTCTGGGTTGGATGGGAGCAGAAATTGGAGCTTCAGAAGGATGTCTTGACTGACCGTCAGGGAGAGAGGGAGCTCTGTAGGTTTCAACAGGCATCTGAACTTGGAGGATAACTGGGTGACAGTTGTGGTTTTCACTGGGACATAGTTTTGTAGCTAAGCTGGTGGAGGAGGGCAGGTCTTTGGGTTTCAGTGGCGCAGTGACTGTACAGAGAGAGGGCAACTCTTAATTAATTCAGCTTTGTCAGAAATCCTTAGTCTCCTGAGAAGAACCCTTGGCTCTGAGGAATTCCTTAGAGAGTCCATGAGACTTAAAGGTTTCACAGAGAAATAGTGAAAGGCTGCATATGGGATATGCCCAAACCTTTGTTCTTGTGCAGGTACACCCAATAAATGCTGAGTCGTCAGAAGCCTTCAGTCACTGTTGCAATTTCTGACAGTTGGGATTTTAATATTACTGGATGCTCTGATTTTTTTTCCCCCTCAGCAACAACAGCTGTTTAATGCCCCTTCTCCAGGGGCAGTCATGAGTGGCCACACTTCCAATCTCCCGAACATCTCTTCGATTGTGTAAAACAGCTTGTTGACCTTCATCATGGTGACCCTTTAACACTAGAGCATTCATGTTCCTTGAGAGCTGAACATCCTTCTGGTTTAGCTGAACTGTGCTGATCTTCTGTTTTTGTCCTTTCTAGGCACGAGAGATGAAAAAGCAGCTCATTGATGACTTCCTTTCCCAGAACAAGTTCCTTCTGGCAGCCAGACTCACCAACCAGAAACTGTTTCGTGAGCTGTGTCCTGTGAAGAAGTCTCACCGTCAGCGGAAGTAAGGCTTGCTGCGATGGGAGTTCCTCCTATCCTCATGCGCTCCTACTCCCGGTGGCTGCTTACAGGCGACGTCTCGTTTAACGCTCTGGGGGGGTCCATTAAGGGGTTCATTAGAAGAATAGAAATTGCTAGATCAGAGCAGTGGTTCATGTAGTCCAGTATCCTGTCACCATCAGTGGCCCGTGCCAAATGCTTCACAGGGATGTCCAAGAAGCCCTTCAGTGGCAGTGATGGGACAACCTGCCCCCAGGGAAGTTTCCTCCTAACCCCTAATAATGCAAGGTTAAGTCTATATCCCTTCACAGGCATTGAGGGGGGGTCTCTCTATATTTAGTATTAGAACTTTTGATCTTCTTCTTATACATCTAAATGTCTAATCTACTTTTGAATCCTGCTAAGATCTTGGCCTCTGTCCCACGGCAATGAGTCCTAGAAGCTAATTGTTCGTTGTGTGAAAGTGCTTCCTTTTATCAGTTTCAAACGTGCCACTTTTCAGTTCACTATCCCCTTGTTCTTGTATTATGGAACAGAGTACCTTGCAGTAACTCTGCGGGGACAGAAACATAGAAGATGGGAAGGACTAAGATTGGAACATTGGGCAAGGGAGTGTGTAAGAAGGTAGACATGATGAAGTGTCTCTCTGGCTCGTCAGGGTCTGTTCTAGCTGGCAGGTTGGGTTTGTTATTCCTTTGTGTCTCCAGGCCTGCTGTGAATCCTCCATTTCATTGTGTTGTCTAGGTACTGTGTGGTTTTACTTACTGGCGAGGGTGACAAGTTTGCTAAGACCTATGAGGCCTTTGTGGCCTTTGCTCTGGCAAACACGAAAGACACCGTGAGGTTTGTGCATATCTACGACGACCGTCAGCGAGACTTTGCCCAGGCCTTGCTGATGGATGATGAGAAATATTGGGGGAAATCTGCCGTGAGTGTCACATTTTCCTTCTGACTAATCTGTAATTCCGTCTCTCTTTCTCTGAGCTTTATTCTTTAAATGTTCAGGGGGAGAGAACATTGATGCTGTTTCTTTGAAATATTACGGGAGCATGTTATGGGCAGGATCAGACCTCTCTACTTCTAACAGATCCTCTTGTATTGCATGTTGGTGTGCTCTGCCTCAGGTCAGACCTTCATTGTCTTGTGTACTGCAATTCCCTTCTTTTTGATCTGTCCCGATCTCAGCTCTCTAGACTCCAGCATGTGCAGAACACCGCTGTCTGCCTTCTGACATGGACAAAGTGTAACCACATCATCTTCCATTCTCATGATTCCACTGGTTCTGTTCATTTCACTGTCTAGTTCAAAATGTCCTCTTTGATCTTAAACCCCTCCAGTCTCATGGATGGACCTTGTTTCTCTCTACTACTTCCCAAACTACTCCTGCTTATTTAGCACTGTTCTCTTCTGTCATTCACTCTGTCACTCCACTCTTAATGTGAGAGCTTTGCCCTCGGCAGCTCCTCCTGTTTGGAATGACCTTCCTATGTCTCACCACCAAATCCACTGTTTTATTTCACATCTCTGCTGAGAAAACATCCCTCTTTTTCCTCCTTGCCTATGCTTCTTAATTACTCTCCTTCTGGCTAACTCTAATTAGTTGCGGTAGGTGATGTGGAATGCAGTGTGTAGGAAAAACACTATACAAAATAAGTGTTGTGCTTCCAAAGAACAGGAGCTGGGGTTCAGAGAACACGTGCTGTTCATCTCTGTGCCTATTGGGTATAATGGAACATGCAGCTACTTTTTATACTTGTTCCCATTCCGATGTTGTGCCCGCCCTTTGATATGGGTGTCATGAGAGATTAACTGAAATAACTTTTTAATCTGGATCCTAGTTCTGAATTCTCATTTGACACATCAAGGCTTTCTTCCAAGCTGGTATCTGGTTCCCTGAAGCTTGTGCTATTACTGCTTTGTCCAGGTGGCCATCTTGGAAAGGCGCAATAATGTAGGAAGAGTGATCTATAAAATATTGGAAGATGCCTGGGAGGGCAGTGAAGAGGATAACTTCATCCTTTTGGATCTTCTGGCTCAGTTAAGAACAGACCCTGGTCTTCTCTCTTCAGACACTGTCCTGCCAGACTTGAATGATGAACTTGCTCCTGTAAGTATTCTCAGTTTTGTAGAGGCATAACAAACCTATATTAGCTGGTTCTAGTTAACTCTGAGGGTATGTCTTCACTACCCGCCAGATCAGCGGGTAGCGATCGATCCATCAGGGATCGATTTATCGCATAAGTCTAGATGCGATAAATCAACCCCCGAGCGCTCTCCCATCGACTCCTGTACTCCAGCGCTGCGAGAGGCGCAAGCAGCGTCAACGGGGAGTGGCAGCAGTCGACTCACCGCGGTGAAGACACCACGGTAAGTCGATCTAAGTACATCAACTTCAGCTACATTATTCGCGTAGCTGAAGTTGTCCGTAACTTAGATCGATTTGTCTGTCCCCCCCCAATCTCCCCCAGTGTAGACCAGGACTAAGACTGCACCACTGTGGTCAGTGATGGAAATTGTGCCTAGAGTTTTGAGTATTGGAGAGGCAAGACTCATTCACTGTGTGCACATCAGCTGCAGGGGGCAGCCCCTGTGCTCTGAGGTAGTTGAGCTGGTTTGGACAAGGGGTGCAGAGGGGATAGTCACATAGTTGATTTGTTTCTTCATGGGTGGGGGGGAGAGCAGCCACCTTGTCATTGATCTGTTGTAACTTTACAGGTGTTCTTTCTCCGATGGCTCTACTCCGCAATAGAGTATGTCTCGGACTGCTGGGATAGCGTATTTCATAATAACTGGTATGGAATCTGATTTATAATATCAATATAGCTCTTATTTTGTGTATAGCTGTAATAGCCCTCTGTCTTGCCTGAGGATAAATTCAAAAGCAGTGAAGCTGGACTTCTGCCTCATTTTCTGGGTAGCCAGTTGAGCTGTGAAGCTGAGGTCTGCCACTGGATTTTGTGCTACTGAAAACACACCGCTCCTGTTGGCAATAGTCCTGGCTTGGCTGTCTTGCTGTGCAGTTTTCATTAGAATTTAGGGTGTTTTAAAAACATTCTTCCATTTGTCTCCCTGCCTTTCGTTAGGAGATAGGAACAATGAGAGAGCTTCCGTTAAAGCCCTTCAAACAGGAGACAGTCAGTTCAAGGGAAATTATATGCTGTTATCTGGGGTGAAAGGGAGCTGAAAACCTGAGGCAGAGGTTGACTGTAGGAACTCAGAACTAACTGCAAACCTTCTCTCTTAGGCGGGAAATGATGCCACTTCTGTCCCTGATCTTCTCAGCCCTCTTCATTCTCTTTGGCACTGTTATTGTTCAGGCTTTCAGGTGAGTACCTACCAGACCCTCTGTTGGAGTCTTACAGACCAGATTTCAGCATCTCAGTTGAAACTTACCCTGTTTTAAAATGCTCCTTTGCAGTGACTCGAGCGATGAGAGAGACTCTCCTCTCCCCCAGAAAGAAGAACCCAATGAAAAGAATGAAAAGAATGACACGACCTTCAGCAAAGAGAACAGGTTTCCCCTGCTAACTCCTTCCTGCACTAGTCAGGCCTTCTCTGCACCTTCACTTTCCTGCTCAAGAGGCTTGGTGGGGCACAGTCTTGCTCCTACTGCCTTTCCCCCAGGCAGAGAGGGCAGTGGGTAGGTAGTAGGGAAGTAATGGAGCTGGTGTGAACATGGTGGTGTGAGTGACAGGCAGGCAGCATGTGAACAGCAGTGCATGGGTGAGTTTGGTGTAGCTGATATAAAGAGTGCACGGGGAATGGGCAGTCAGCGGAAAGCAACAAATTGAATATTTGGGACCAAAAGCCTCTTCGAGGTAGAGAACTGGAAAGTAGCTGTTACCTGAGCTGTGACTGAAATCTGTCAGACAAGGGAGCCACTGCTAAGTTCTTTGAACTAGCAACAGACTAGTGGCTGTACAGCCAACTTCTTTCCATCCACCCACCTTTCTCCATCTCTTACATTTAAAATCTATCCTCCTCCCACCATACAGTCACTTAGAAACCCACCTGTTTGCCTAGACAAATGCTTTGTGGAGTGATGAAGGAGAAGAGACAATGATTTGCCAAAGAGTATCTAATCTTTAGGGGGCCAAAGATAAACTCCTTTAATAGGCTTTGGATAGAAGGCATAGGGGGTGTGAGTTTTCAGGGGTTCTGCACTGTGCCAGATTAGCCAACACATTGTGACATGGGTTTTGAGTGACTTTTCACTAGGTCACTCTTTCCTTATAGTGCCCAGGTGCATTTACTGTCCTTTGCTCCTTTTTCACTTGAATCATTCTCTCTGCCCAGCAGGATTCCCAAAAAGGGCTTTGTCGAAGTGACTGAGCTAACAGATGTTACCTATACTAGTAACCTGGTGCGCCTGAGGCCGGGTCACATGAACGTGGTTCTGATCCTTTCCAACCCCACCAAAACCAGTCTACTTCAGAAGTTTGCCCTGGAAGTCTACACATTCACAGGGTCAGTACGGAGTTCCTCTTTGGGCTTCTGCTATGCTCTTAATGGCCTGTGTAGTATCGCACAGTGAATAGGCTTGGGGTGTGTATTGTTGCATTGCTTCGTCATGTGTATACTTGCATGCTTGCTCCCAAGAACACCTTCACCTTCATGTGGGTGCTTGCACCTGTGAGAAGCCTTAAATGGGTAGCTGTTTGGTAGCCAACATTAAATGGGTTGGTGGGCTCAGTCCATTTTGTAATGGATGTATGTTCTCCGTACTGCCACTAGCACAACTGGTAATCTCAGCGGAGAGGCCAAGGACTGGATGGGCCATGGAGCCTGAACTCTCCCTTCCAGGTCTCTCTACTGCCACTTATGCTATGCCTGTGTTCGGACAAATACAGGGCTTCACTTTCCAGGGCTGTAAGTCAGTCAAAATAGTTTGTGCAAAAACATAAAAAAATAAATTACTTCAACCCTCCTTCAGTTTCTAACCTTGATGTTTCCTGTGTGGTGTCTGGTCTGAACTGGAACACAGTCTAAATTGGTTCCCTCTCACTTCTCCCACAGGAGCAGCTGTCTTCATTTCTCCTTCCTGAGCCTCGATAAGCATAGAGAATGGCTGGAGTATTTGTTAGAATTTGCCCAGGATGCTGCCCCCATTCCAAATCAATACGATAAACATTTCCTGGAGCGCGACTACACCGGTTACGTCCTAGCTCTAAATGGCCACAAGAAATACTTCTGCCTCTTCAAGCCTCACAGATCGGGGGATGAAGGGGGAACCATGGGGTCCTGTGAGGATTATGACCCCTTGCTACATACAGGAGAAGCCCGAGGAAAATCCTCCTGCAGTCCAGGATCCAAACAAGCTAAAAACAAATTAAGCAAGTTGTCCTTATGGATGGAACGTCTCTTAGAAGGTTCCTTACAAAGGTTCTATATTCCATCCTGGCCTGCATTAGACTGAAGGGATTTAAAAGAGATTCTAACGCTACAAACTTTTTAAGATGACAACCATGGACAATTCTTTCCAGGAATAAACAGTCATGACAAATGGACAGTAGGTTTTAGATGAACTCTCCTAGGCCCAGTGAGTAGAAGTATCTTCCTTCATCTTTGACCTAGGAGTGAAAGATGAAACGTACTGACGTCCTCTGTACCAAATTGTTCTTGTATTTGAATGCTGTACTATCTAAGACAAAACCCAGTCTATTTTCCTTTAATGTCCTGCTCACCGCATCGCCTCTGTCCGGTTTCTTGTTTTTTCTCAGTTGAAGAAAACCTATGAGTTCTTCGCAACGGTAACTCAGTTTGGACTGAACACAATGAACTTGTTACGTAGGTCAGGTCCCTTTCTCAATGCTTAGCTCACAGTGCATGGTGTGATACTGGGAGGACCCTACAGAATCTCCCCAGCCTCTGCAACTCTGAAAGGCCTCATACCAAGCATTCTTATTTATCAGCTTTCCCTGCGGTAAGTGATTTAGGAGTGTGGTTGGGGGTATCTCCCTTGTAGCAAACCGATAGCCGGTATTTACAGACGGTGGGGGCTCGTAGGCGATCTGCATGTTTCATGCTCCTTGTGTAATAGTTCCATGTGCAGCTTCACCGGCTAAGCCATAAGCAGGGAGGGAAGGGGATTAACACAGCCGTAAATACTGTAAAGATGTTGAGCCATTTAAATGTACATTGTTTTTCAGATGCCTTTTTGCTTCTGTCGATTTTTAGACTGTGTCTCTTAGAGCCATAACTTTACCCATGTCCTCAGATTGTAGGCGTAAGCTGCTATGAGCCAGTAGACATGTAAAAGAAAATGTCAATACCTGCTAGTGAATCAACTTGGACACCTTTCAAACAACAATGGTACATCTCTAGTACAATATCGACACTTCTTTGTATCAAGGAACTTAATTCTTTAATGATTGTATTTTTGAACTATGTTGCCCAAAAAGTGCTGTCATCGGATCGTCTGTTACATGTGGAACTAGTTTTGTTGTAGACAGACGTTTACAAGATGCTTAGTTTCAGCTTCTCTCACTTTGTTTTTATCCTCAGCTCAAAGGTTTCTTAACATACAGGTTGCCCTTTTTTTTTTTTCCTTTCTTTAAACATATGGTTCATTGTAAAACTGGAATGGTTCTAGGCTGTGGAGTTACTGTACTTAATTATATCAAATGGGCTCCCCTACCAGCCATTTTTCTTGCCCAGGGAGCTGGCTTTTTGTTAGTGACAAGTAGTCACAAGGAGCTGCTACCTGAACGTCCAGGTAAAAGGGAAAGGTTTCTTTTCAAAGCAGGGGACTGTAATCTTGTGACACTACTTCCTTTTTTCTCTCTGTTAATCCACGTAGACTCAGTCACTTTATCTGATGTTTGCTGTAAACTTAATAAACTTCTCCAAAGTGACCTGGATAGGAATCTGAGGCTTCCACATGAGTAGGTCATGTTATGGTACATGATGGCCAAATCCTGCATGAGTTTTTCTTTAATTCAGATTGAGATTAACTCCCGAGTAGCATTCTGAACCTTAGTGTGAAGCACTCCTACAAGCATGGGGGTTTACTTAAAAACCTCACTGCCTTCCCCCCTCTCCAATAGAGCAGCCCAGTACTATGGGTATATATTCCACCAAGTGAGCCACCCTCTGACCCAAATGAGACCTAGGACTATTCAAGCAACCTGATTGTCTGAACAGTCCTCAGAGCTTTATAACGGTGAGATAGTGGCCCACTGAATTGGTGACTTGCTGCCTTCTGCTTGGCTTAAAGAACAGACGAGCTTCATCTAACAAAAGACCACTTGAACAATACTCATAATGCTCTTATATATAAGGGTACTGTCAGGTTAAAATATTAGACTTAACCGACCTTATCTATGTTACTTAAACCAATGGAGTTTAATCTGTAAAGTCCTATCTGCAGCATGAACCGTTTTGATTACTGAGCACAGGCTATGAGAAGGAAGGAGAGGAGTTTTCGTCTGAGGAGATATGTAGAAATAAAATGCTGAAAAACCCAGGCATTAGACTGTCCCTGAACTAACCTTAAGCAGCAGACTGACTTTTCTCTCTTTGTGCTGTTTCTGTTGAAGCCGGTGCTTTTGTTGGCTTGGGTAATGAAATAGCCTGGTTATTTTTTGTGTTTGTAGCCAGTTCTGCCTTTTGGGTCTTGCATGGCATAACACAGTGCTGTAAACCCCAGAGTTGGACACACTGCAGAAGAATCCAGATTTAAAAAGAAAACATTTGACCCTCTAAACACAGCTGAACAATGGAGCAGGTTAGGCCCAGGAGGAGGATTTACAAAAGCTGGCTGTTACTGTCTCTTCTGCTAGTCAGAAACTTTGGTGTCAAACTTTAGGTTTTTAAACGAAGGGCCCAAGTGTGCTGTGTAGAAGAAATTCCCCCCGTCCAAGGACCCAGGAAAAGGCTATAGGTATTTCTGAAACCCTGTATTGAGGCTCACGTGGGGTGTAGGCCTTGTGTTGGTTCTCTACAGAGGGGTGACTCTTACCCTGCGTATAAACACCTGTTGATGTGGGTCTTGTGGAGAGAGCACTCACAGTAATACACCCTCAGGCAATAGCCAACTGGGGGTGCTACAGATTCCATTCAGTCACTTATAAAAGTGAACGTAGAACAAAGTTGCAGGAGATCAAACCAGCTCACTTGTAAAAGTACATGATTTTTTATTAGTACATTGTATTTTTAGGGAGAAACTACGCTTTCTTGGGCTCAGGCACACCCCAACCGTTCTGAATTCATCTGTTCAGCAAGGGTAGCACTGCTCTGATACCCAGCTAGTTACGTTATTCATTTGGTGCAGAAGACCAGTCACAGGACCTCTCAGCTGCTTGGAATTGAATGTCTCTGCTTTCCCTCCACCCTTTTAAGATGCTGCAAGACCATTAACCTGGGATAATTTTTTGTCCTGCTGCCCTCACTATTGCCCTTTGGTTTGTTTCATAGCGAAGGAAATGGACTTGGCCATTCTCAGTTTGTGCGTGATCCTTTCTTGAGCTAAGAGCAAGGAAGTTTTCAGTGCTAATGCACTGCTCTGCGAGAAACCGAAATACAAGCTTTTTTAAAGTAAAACTCCTAGAAGCTGAAGCAAAACATCTTTACAACACAGGGAAATGTAGCCTAGAGTCCAAATACTGTACCTGACCTTTCCCCTTGACTGAGTGTGGTACAGAGCAGCCTTGCAGTGATGGCTGACATATATATGGTCAGTAAAAGCTTGCCAGGAACTAATACAATAAGGCAGCCTGGGAGATTGGATTGAAAAGCAGGTAAATATTTTGCACTTTTGATACTCTTAGAGGGGGGGAAATAATTTATTTGGCAAATGTCTTTTTTTTAATTTTTGTTTTTGTATTTGTGAACAGGCACTGATAATGTCATTTTGTTTTAAGATTATTACAGATCCGCAACTGAAATAAACTATTTTAATGTGAGACGATGAGGTGGCCTTGCATTTTAATCTACAAATTGACAATGCGGTGTGGCGTACGTGAGTTAATTGCAAAAGTTCGATGGCTGTTAACTGCTCGTAATTTAGCAAATGCAAGGGGCTAGTTATCTCCACTCAGGCAACAGGGCTGCTTAACCAAGGACAACAGTTTCCAAAAACTGCCCTGCAGTTTAGTCAAAGTTTCTGTTGGCCTCCTGAAGACTGACAGCTATGGGACCTGGGAAAATCATATATAAATGGGATTTAGAAACGTCCCATCGCTGAAATGGAGAACTCAGTGCCTTGGCATAAGTCATCTCGTAATGTAGGGCTTGGAGCTAGTGCCAGTTTGGATCCACTGCATAAAGAGGCCAGAAGAACTTCTATTCTATTCCATGCCCATGGAAGGGAGCCAGGATGTTACATTATGTCTGTATATTGCTCCCCTCCTAGGTTTATTTTTAGTGGAAAAAAATCTTTACTAGGCACTTCCAAAAGAAACCCCCATTTTAGATCATAGCCGCCAGTTTTTATATTGAAAGAATTCAAGCTGCCATCGCTGGATCCATGTGCTGCTAAGCCATATTACTACAGCAACGTGAACAGTAAGCCTGCCCCCCCCCAATTCCAGCATCGCTGCTAGCTGCTGCTTATAGCATCCGAGGAGTTTGAAATGACTTTGTCTGGTGAGGAATGGTTTTTATTCTCTACCACAAAGCTGAGCTTTCCCTCGCCCCTTCTCTAACTGCAGAGAGTGATGGAGTGCAGACATTTAAAAGCAAAATCTGACTGGGTTGTTCCATGCAGGCTTCTTTCCCCATTCATATTGTGTCGAAGTATTTGTGCAGAAAGGGTGTGACTACTGAACTCATCGTGTAGGTGAAGAGATAGTGGTCGTGACTTGATTTGCATGAGCTGGAGCCCGCCCTACATGGCTTTAAATCGTTCTGACTCGCGGGAGTGCGCACAGCATTTCAAACAGCAGATTTGCTCCCATGAGGGCGGTGTTACCTACAAACAAAAGAAAAAAACCATGATATCCAATGGCTTCCAATTAAAGGGTCAGTCAGAAAGTCTTTACTACAAGGAGTTATTTTCCAACTCTTCCTCCGACACCAAGGCCCCAATCCTGTATTTGACTCTATGTTGGCAGAGTCCACGAAGTGCTCCTGCAAAAATTCACTTGCCTGACTGAGACTGGACGCTTAAAAGCCATATACTAGTGAAAAGCTGTCTGTGCTGGTAAACTACAAATGTAGTTATGCTGAATGCCTTAGTTCTACCAAACTGACTGCTTGTCTTCAAATGGAATCTCTACCCCAACCCCAGGAAATAAATTAGAGTAACTAATAGTCAACAGCTGAAACAATACACAAGTAACTCAATTCTTAGTTACATAAGTTTCATTTGCTCAGTACACTAAGGCTGTATCTACAGAGCCTACCCCCTAATTCACAGCTGGTGCTACTTCCCTAGTGAGTGCCTTGATGGAAAGCTGTAGTATTTACCATTGTCCAGGACCAAATATCTGTCGTTTTGTTTTGAACTCTATAGACAGCATCCACTGCCCACAGGACCCAATCGACTACTGACAAACATTGGATGTAGCAGTTCTCTAAGTTTGCTTTATTGTCCCAGATATTTCCTTTGACTCACCAGAAGCATCATAGATTGGTGCAATTTCAACAAGGTCGCCTCCCACTATATTCAGTCCTTTGCACCCACGAATGATCTCCAAAGCCTAGGGACGGGAATAAAGGGCTAGTTACTAGGTACCCAAAATGTTAACTTTGAAAACATTCTATATATTTAAATAGCCGAGGGGGTGTGTTGTTTTTTAAACACATCTGACATGAAATCTGTGAAGATACAGTCCATACAATTCCCATCCACGATCACTGCTGGAATCTGGTGCTCCTTGTTTGCTATATATTGAACCGGAGTGAGCGGAAAGCAGAGGATTAGATGTATAAATACTGAGACACCATCAAACTGTACCTCAGCTCAGTCTCCCTTAGCAGGGGGGAGGGATAGCTCAGTGGGTTGAGCATTGGCCTGCTAAACCCAGGGTTAGGAGTTCAATCTTTGAGGGAGCCACTTTGGGATCTAGGGCAAAATCAGTACATGGTCCTGCTAGTGAAAGCAGGGGGCTGGACTCCATGACCTTTCAGGGTCCCTTCCAGTTCTATGAGATATACTTATCTCCATATATCATTATAGGCAGGACACAAGAGGAGTTCTCAATGATTTCAGTCCCCAATATGCCAGTTTTCTAGTTTAAAGACTTCTAAATCCCATGTAGATCCTTGACCCTTAGATTTCTAGGGGGCGGACAGTGTAAGCCCTGGGACTTCCTTTAAAAGGAGCCAGGTTTTCCCTGCATCCACTCTGCACATTCAGAAATAGAGTCTGAGCATCCCCTTACCTGAGAAGGTGTGAGACCAGCCATTTCAGGTGTCCCTGTGCCAGGGGCGTATGCAGGGTCTAATCCATCAATATCAAAGCTGATGTAAATGGGCGTGGCTCCCATCTGCTTTCTCACCTCCCCCATCAGTGGGACCAATGACTTCAGCCAGCAGTCTTCAGCCAGGACGACACGGAAACCCTGTTGGAGGAAGGGGGAAAAAAGTTGGGCTTCCACTGCTTGCTACACGCTGCTGGGGAAAGGAACCGGGTGGAGAGAGCAGTGGTCCAGTGTAATGTTTGTGCAAACAGCTCAAACTGGTCAAAGCAAGTGTCTTCTGCGGATCAGAACTGGTGCGTCCAGCCATTCTGTGGTCTCACATTTGCTCCCTCTGCCATTACGCCCCCCACGTAGGACAGACTATGGTCTCCACCTGCCCTGCCAAGGAGCGCTTTTTCCACAGGTGAAGCTGTTCAAGGGCACGTGTGGCTGGAAACAGCACCGGCAAAGGAGCAATGAGGGGGCAGGGGAGCCTTTCCCTTGCCGCCTGGTGCAAAAGGAGGAGGAAGGGACAATAACTGAAAAGAATGGCAGTGGGTGGTTTTTTTCCCTGCCTTACACATCTTAGTTGCAGGGATTGGAGTGGGAGAAGCGTTCCATGCAACGGCGTCAGTTAATGAACGATATCATCTTGCACCTTTTGTCTGAGGATCTCAAAAGATGTCACACACACTCAGCAAGCCTCACAACAGCCGTCTCAGGAAGAAGAGGGACATATTGTTATTCCCAGCACTGAAATCAATGGCCATTTGGCCCTGTCTGCACAGGCAGGGCCCAGCGGAGAGTAGAGAAGGTTTTGGCGACGGTATACACTACCTGGTCCCGGCAGTATTTGTAGGGATCCGGGGTGTAGGACGAGCCTCTGATTCCGATCTGAACCACGCGTTTGCAATCCAGGAGCCCCTCCTCCACGCAGCGTCGGAATGGCGTCCCATGGTAGATCTTCTCCCCCAGCGCTGTGTCTCCTGTGTCGGTATGAGCATCCACGTGAACCAGTCCCACGGGACCATGCCTAATTGGGACAGGGCAGGTACAAACACGGCCTTAACTCCAGGTGCTTACAATATTTCTGACCTTGTTCAATCCTCCAGCATAAAATCTTGGATTCTTCACAGTGATCGAGATCTAAACTCCGAACAGATCATACAATTGACTTGTCCAGGTCTTCTTCCCACCCTCCATTCCTATGGCTTCAGACCTCTCAGCAGGCAGCTTACTAGTCCGCAGGTTCAGGAAGGCAATAAGCACATGATCTCTCACCAATTAACTCTAAGGCAAAGCTCACCAGAGACAGAGTGCGGACACAAGATGCCAGCTGGGATCAGCACAAACAGGCTCTGGATAAGTGAGAGGAGCAAAGAGGAAGATTGTCAGCATCTAGCTATTGATTGACAGATACTGCTGCAGCCGGAATCGCATGACTCTCCAACCCTGTCTGATTACATGAACCCTAGAATCCAAAATGTCTGAGGAGCCATTTGAAAGATATGAAGAACAGTAGGAAATAACAGTATGGCTCCATCGGGAGCTCTTTAATGACCTGAAAATTAAAAAAGGAAGCCTACAAAAACATGAAAACCGGACAAATTGCTGATGATGAGTATAAAAGAATAGCACAAGCATGTGGGGAGAAAATCAGAAAGACAGGCACAAAGTGAGTTACACCTACCAAGCGACATAAAAGGCAATAAGAAGAGGTTCTATGAATACATGGGTAGGCTGAGAAAGACAAAGGAAAGTGTAGGTCCTCCATTGAGCAGAGAAGGAGAGCTAAAAACTGACCACATTAAGAAGCTGTGTAATGCCTGTATTGCTACAGTCTTCACTAAAAAGGTAAATTGTGACCCACTACTTAACACAATTAATGTTAAGAAGAAGAGGGAAGGAATGCAAGCCAAACTAGAGAAAGAACAAATTAAAGAATAGTTCTTTAAATGAGATGTATTTAAGTCAGAAGAGCCTGAGGAGATTCATTTTAGGGTACTTAAGGGGAACTAGCTGGAGCAATCTCAGAAGTGTTCCTGATTACGTTTGAGAACCCAGGGAGGGCAGGTAAGGGCCCTAGGGTGACCAGATGTCCCGATTTTATAGGGACAGTCACGATTTTTGGGGCTTTTTCTTATATAGGCACCTATTACCCCCCACCCCCGTCCCGATTTTTCTCATTTGCTGTCTGGTCACCCTAATGGAGGACTGGAGAAAGGCAAACATAGAAATGATCTTTAAAAAGGGGAACAAAGAGGACCCGGGGAATTATGGCCCAGTCAGACTAACTTCTATCACCACAAGGTATCAGCTTTTTAAACATGCTCCATTTTCAGATTTTAAACTTACTTTTCTGCCACTGCCTGCAGGATCGGGTAGGTTATTGTGTGATCGCCACCTGCAACCGGACAGGGAACGGAGAACATGCTATGTCATAAGAACAGGCCAGCACTGATCAGTAGCAAGCTACATTCATATTGCACCTCACCTCTCATAGGGGAACATACCAGCACTTCACAAAGAGAGAGATCATCCTTTAGAAGTAATGGCCTTTATTCATCTAATTACCTTCCCTGCAGCTTTAAATGGGTGGCAGAGGGTATTAAAAGGGGCAGCTTCTCTTATTAAAAGCTCTCAAAAATCCAGCCAGCTGTCATTCTCTTGCTGCAGCTGGTACTCAAGGCCAGCTTCTGAATGCAGATACCTGGTATGCAGATGAACATCCAGGAGTCACTTCATCCCCTACTTGCAGCCGCCTCTGGGGTGTCTCACAGCTGGGTCTTAACAATCAACAGCAATGCTACACAACGGCTGAGGAGCAGAACAACACCATGAGCCATTGAAATGTCAATGGGAATTTGGGAAGGTTGAATGTTATTACCCAAACTGGAATCGAGTCAGGATACAGACACTTATCTCTTGCAAAAAGTGGCATGGGATCTTTGATGAGCACAAGCAGTCTGGAACTCTGTTGTAAGTTTTATCTGAACGATGGCACCTCCAGAACCATATGGGGGTGTCTGGCTCCATACTGACTCAGAGGGAAGAGCACCACCTAGTGTCACCAGCACCATGGGGGTTTCTTACGAGGTCTCCTTTCCAGCTACTTTCTGATGTGGGCCCAACACTGCTTAGCTGTGAGCGCTGAAGAGCTCCCCGTAAAAAGTGATAGAGCTCCAGTTAATAAAGAAAAATCTGACAGTTCCTGGTTGCGATATCCCACCTCTTACTTTGGTAAAAGGCTATGGCGTGAGATCTGCGAGTGACTGGATTTCACTAGTGCTACAGCAGCAATTTGAAGTGAGGGATCCTAGCTTTGTGTTATGAATACAGGCATCACATATTCCTAAATATGGACTCAGGACATTTGAGTAAACTGACACTGATTTGTAATCCAAGCCCTCACTCTATATGTTCACAACAGTGAAGTGAGTTTCAGATTGCAAGGTCATAGGTGCCCTAGGGTTAAACAGTAATTGCATGTGTGCACACACCAATACAAGTCCAAATTGCTTTCTGCCATGTAACTAATACACTGCATAAGGTTTGATTCAATTTAAAACCCTAAACACTTTTGTTATGAGCATATGCTCTCATTTCAGGTCCTACTGAACAGGTTAACAAAATACATTTATGATCATATTCAGCTGTTTAGTTTGAATTTGTGTTCAGTGGAGAACAATGAAACAGCATCTTCTCTAACCTCAGTTATTCATTTTTGACACAGCATAAGAGCATCGTCCAGTCCAGGCATCGTGGATGATATGGCAATCACAGTCCCTGATTTAACACAGAGTCCTGGGAAAAGGTTAGATTTATTATGCACCTTTTACGGTGCTCTGTTATTTCTGATTAAATTATGCTGGCAGAAGAGGGCACGCTGCAGTAGAAGAATGTAACTACTTTGTCTCCGTTAAAGGAACATTGCTGCAAGGTACATTAAACCACGCCAGCCAGAAAAGGAGCCCAACTCTGGCCTGGAATTTAACACATATAAAAGGTAAATGAATTTCCAAAAAAACTTTTCTATTCTCACATTAGAAGAATATTCCTTTATTCCTTATTCAGAAACTTTTTTTTTTCTAGAAAGGCAGCATTTCAGGATACAACCTTCCGTCATATCGGGAGCAAACTTGCATTGTTGTTGGTTTGATTAGCTACCCACCTTCACAACCAGGTGTTATGGAGAGTGGGACAGGAGTCAGGACTCCTGGGTTCAACTCACAGCTCTGCCACGAGTTAATGGCTGAGCTTGGGGCAGTCATTTAGGACAGTGGCTCTCAACCTTTCCAGACTACTGTCCCCCTTTCAGGAGTCTGATTTGTCTTGCGTCCCCGCACGGCTCACCTCACTTAAAAACTGCTTGATTACAAAATCGGACATAAAAATACAAAAGTGTCACGGCCAATGTTCCCTCTAATTTTTTACATCCATGGGCGGAATGAATTTTGTTATGTGCACCAATATGGAGGGGATGTGTGGCGGGGGTGGGGCCGAGGGGTTCGGAGTGTGGGAGGGGGCTCACGGCTGGGGCAGAGGGTTGGAGTGTGGGGGGTGAGGGCTCTGGCTAGGGCTGTGGGCTCTGGGGTGCGGTTGGGGATGAGGGATTTGGGGTGCAGGCTGCCCCAGGGCTGCGGCGGAGAGAGAGGCGCCTCTCCCCCAGCCCCGGCACTGAACCAGCAGCAGCAAAGGTCTGGGAGCAGCTGAAGGAGACTGAATTATCTCAGTGAGGAGGAGGAGAGAGTAGCTCTCTTGCACTCTCAAGACCCTGTTAATAAATTAGTCTGTATCCATTGCAGTGTATGGGGCAGAAGTGGGGAGGCGGCTTTAATAGATCCTGCTATTCTTCCGGGTGCCCACATAATAACTGGTGTTTTAACAGCAAAGCATGAGATTGGGCCCAGCCCTGGGTTCCTTACCCAGCGTGAGGGGAATGCAGCCGGCTGCCACAATCTTCTGATAGGCTTCTCGGATTTGCCTGCAGCTGTCCTGCAGGTTGTAGAGGTTCACGTTCACATCACCAATGTCAGCAACCACGAGGGAATGGAAAGGTGCTGCCCCAGTGCTGGGGTTATACGTCCTCACCATGCACGACTCGGCTCGAATCTGGCGAGGGCCGAACCTGGAAGGAAAGAATCCCACACTTTGTTATCAGGGATGGTTCGAGGAGGAAACTTCCATAGAACCAGGGATTCTGAACACGTGGCTGGTTAGGCACACACTCCTCCTAGACACTTAGACTCCTAGACTCAGGAGTTGAAGGTTGGAAAGACCATTGTGGCAAATGTTTTAAGTGGGACTATTATATTGTGGTTGTGATTGTCTACGTCCGATGCATAATGAGTATGGCCTAATGGCTTCAACAGACAGGTCAGCTGTAGATCCAGGCAGAGAGCTTACTGCAAATCAAGTGTATGCAAAGATTTTCACATGCAACTATGGAGCCTGCCAACGCCCCACTGCGTGCCGCTGCCATCCCAGAGCCGCTCAAGGTAAGCGGCGCCGGGCTGGAGCCTGAACTCCTGCCACACCCCGCACCCCACCTGCACTCCAACCCCCCCTTTCCTGATCCCCTTGCCACACCCCTCCTGCACCCCAACCTCCTTCCCGGAGCCCCCTGCCACACTCTGCACCCCAACCCCTTGCCCTGAGCCCCGTGCCATACCCCACACCCCTTCTGCACCCCAACCCCTTGCCCTGAGCCCCGTGCCATACCCCACACCCCTTCTGCACCCCAACCCCCTGCCCTGAGCCCCCTGCCATACCCCGCACCCCTTCTGCACCCCAACCCCCTGCCCTGAGCCCCCTGCCATACCCCGCACCCCTTCTGCACCCCAACTCCTTGCCCTGAGCCCCCTGCCATACCCCGCACCCCTTCTGCATCCCAACCCCCTGCCCTGAGCCCCCTGCCATACCCCGCACCCCTTCTGCACCCCAACCCCCTGCCCTGAGCCCCCTGCCATACCCCGCACCCCTTCTGCACCCCAACCCCCTGCCGCACTCTGCACCCCTCTTGCACTCCAACCCCTTGCCCTGAGCCCCTTCCCTATACACTGCACCCCCTCCCACACCACCTCCCCCTGCCCCAGCCCTACATTCATGGCCCTGCATACAATTTCCCCTCCCAGATGTGGCCCTAGTGCCAAAAAGTTTGCCCACCCCTGATCTAGACAGGTAAATCCACATTCCTTTGTCTAAGGCAAGTTGGTGTATCAACTCTGTCCACAACATAGTATAGGAACATATTTTCAGCACCCACACATAACTCTATGCAACCCCCATACATACATCACACTGATATTCATGGCCAGCATGTCACCTGTTTTCATAAAAGACTTTACTCAATGTGCTTTTATAGCACAATAATATTAGATTACATCAGGTGATTCAACTGCAAATTCTTTGGGGTTCAGACCCCTGTTCTCCCCCTGGGGTGTCTGGACCCTGATTGTCACATTACAAAATCACTCTGACAACTGGCACCTTCACAGGGCTGAATGGTACCAAGAGCAAACCACCCTCTCCTGCTTTTGCTTGGTCCCTGCAGGACAGGGCCGAGGCAGACTGGCAGGGCAATATAGGGAAACCTGGCATGCTGCCATGTCTGTTCCCTGGAATAAAAAGAGGGAACCAAACTACCAGATAGTCAGTCCCGCATCTTTCACCCTGGGATTTTTCTTGACTAATCACTAGACAGCAAGTGCCCCTATCCCATGGGCTGTGGCTTCCCCCTCCTCAGATCTTAGCCTAACCGCTGCCCCTTACCTTGCGCCAGGACGGTTGGAGGTTCCCGTGTCGAGGGGCACCCCAACAAAAGCAGCATCTAGTCCCTCTGGTGAAGTCTGAACGGGCAGCTTCATCATGGAGCAGACCCCCACGGGCCGGGCTACGGACTGAGCACTGGGAGGCAGATTGAAGCTGGAACCAGCGAGAAAGCGGCGAGGGGCACCGTGCCCAGCGAGCAGGCTCTCCGAGCCCCCACGATGGGAGCCGGCTGCACCGGGGTGAGCTGTGGGCCCCACACACAGGCTAGCTCTGGGGTGGCTCAGCAAAGGTGGCTGGAGCTTGGCTGCCAGGAAAGTGGCTGAGAACTTCCAAGGGCAGAGTCGCTCCTTGCAGAGTATTCTCCGGAGCAGCTGGCTGCCACGCAGGAAGAGGGGCTCCATCCCGCACCCCCTGCTTAGCCCTCCTCCCCCAGCACAGCACACACGGCCACAGCTGGCCCTGCAGGTTCAAAGCAGAGAGTGGCTGGGGGAGCAGAGACACACAGCACTTATTCCACCCCCCTCACTCCTCCTTCCCCCCCCCCGCAGGTTCAAAGTGCAGCAGCCAGAGATGCAATAGCTTTAAACTCAGCCCTATGCTTTCCCCTAATCAATCTCCTCTGCCCTCCTCCCTTCCCCCCTTGCATTCTGGGAAATGGAGTCTTTACCTACTCTGGGTTTGTCAGGTGCAGCGTCAGGGACCCCAGAGTCTACTCAGCCAAGTGGTCGGAGCAACTTGAATTTGTGCCACATGGAGCATTATCGCAGTGATCAGACGTGGCCAGGTTCCAGCTTGCAACATGTTGGTTTAAATCAAGCAGCCTGTAGTCCCTGTGGGCGGCACCTCCATATGATTAAAGGAAAAGGCAGTCACAGGCCTCGCTGCAGAACTGCCTGGGCTACCTTTGCCTGTTAGTCCAAGGGATCCTTTGCACGGGAGGTAAATAGAAAGGAGCATAAACACTGCCAAGTTAAGTGTAAAAATGTAATAAGAAAAGCCAAAAAGGAGTTTGAAGAACAGCTAGCCAAAAATCTCAACAGGCAATAACAAAATGTTTTTTAAGTACATCAGAAGCAGGAAGCCTGCTAAACAACCAGTGGGGGCCCTGGACGATCGAGATACAAAAGGAGCACTTAGAGACGATAAAGTTATTGCGGAGAAACTAAATGAATTCTTTGCTTCAGTCTTCACGGCTGAGGATGTTAGGGAGATTCCCAAACCTGAGCCGGCTTTTGTAGGTGACAAATCTGAGGAATTGTCACAGATTGAGGTGTCACTAGAGGAGGTTTTGGAATTAATTGATAAACTTAACATTAACAAGTCACCGGGACCAGATGGCATTCACCCAAGAGTTCTGAAAGAACTCAAATGTGAAATTGCGGAACTGCTAACCATGGTTTGTAACCTGTCCTTTAAATCGGCTTCTGTTCCCAATGACTGGAAGATAGCTAATGTAACGCCAAGATTTAAAAAGGACTCTAGAGGTGATCCCGGCAATTACAGACCGGTAAGTCTAACATCAGTACCGGGCAAATTAGTTGAAACAATCGTAAAGAACAAAATTGTCAGACACATAGAAGAACATAAATTGTTGGGCAAAAGTCAACATGGTTTTTGTAAAGGGAAATCATGTCTTACTAATCTATTAGAATTCTTTGAAGGGGTCAACAAACATGTGGACAAGGGGGATCCAGTGAACATAGTGTACTTAGATTTCCAGAAAGCCTTTGATAAGGTCCCTCACCAAAGGCTCTTACATAAATTAAGTTGTCAAAGCACCAGACATATCTTTCCCTTTGTCTCTTCTAAGGGTATGTCTTTACTACCCGCCGGATCGGCGGGTAGTGATCGATCTATTGGGGATCGATTTATCTAGTGTAGATGCGATAAATCGATCCCCAATCGCTCTGCCGTCGACTCCGGAACTCCACCACTGCCGAGAGGCGTAAGCGGAGTCGGCAGGGGAGCGGCGGCCGTTGATCCCATCCCGTGAGAACGCAAGATAAGTTGATCTAAGATATATCAACTTCAGCTACGCTATTCTCGTAGCTGAAGTTGCATATCTTAGATCGATCCCCCCCAGTGTAGACAAGGGCTAAGAATGTATATTTAATATCTCAATGAGCTCTGCTTTGTAATTGGAACCCTGGTCCCTCTGCTCCTTTTGGTTTTGTCTTCACTTAGCACATTGTGTCTCACAGATGGTCCATGTCCTAATAATCACCTGGCACATTTAGGTGCATTGTAAGTAACAAATGCACTTTGAAAACTTCCTACTTCAGGATGCCAGCTGATTGCATGCAGAGTTCAAAAGAGTCCCCTACACAACTAGCTATGTGCACTATGGGATTTTCTTCACTTTCCATTGAAGCATGAGGTCACAGTGAAAAGCAGGATACTGGCATGGCTGGATCAGTGGCCCGATCTGGTTGGCAAATGCTATATTTCTAACTCCACTCCCTACTGTTCTACAGACTGGAGCTTCTTAGAGACAGGAGGGGTATTCACATGTGTAAAGCAATCTGGTTCCAGAGTTGAACTTCTGACAATAGCTCTTCATGCAAATAAATGCAGATGGCAGCCTCAGTTCTCTAGTTCAAGTGAAAATTAATGAATGCAGTGGCACATGTCCCAATTAACCCCTTTTCCTAAAAGAGAAGCCGAGAATTCACTGCTGGGGTTGAAAGCGATTAGAAAAGTGACAGTGTTTACCCCTCTCTACAAGCTGAAATTTCAGCATCGACCAGAGATTTCAATTCAGCAGTGGTTATGCAACTACTATCAGCAATGCCTCACGTGAGGTTACTAGCCCTCAGATCTTCTATCTACAGGGTGTTACATAATACAGAGCAGCTCTGTGTATGTTGGGAGAGATCCAACCCGGCTTATATTCAGGACAATGAGTTACTATTTCACTATCCACATTTATCATGGAAACATGGATAAAATTTGTCCAGTTCTGTGCTGTTATCTTGCAGGTTGTCGGAGGTGCTGGCACCCCACCCTTGGGGGGCACAGAATGGGATGTTTCAGGAAACACTTCCTGCTTGGAACAACAGGTCATAAGCCATCCTTTGAAGCAAAAAATAAATGAAAAAAAAGGCTAAGAGCCTCAAAAGCCAAATTGCATAAAAACTCCTACCTATCACAGTCCTGGTAACTGGCAGTGGGCGTGGCTAGAAACATCCTATCAGCATGGATAGTATGTTGTTGAAGCAGAGCCCTGCCCTGCTAAACAGACTCCATAGTAAAGAGCCATGGTTTACATAACTGCAGTAAATTTTTCCAAGGCCCTTTCAGCCTGGGATAAAGCCCACCACCCACTTCCAATTTACAGATAGTACCCGTAGGTGCTGCCATCCACAAACAATTAGACTGAACTCTACCAAGTTATGGGATTGTTGCTGACGGCAATTAGTGCTCAAAACACCATTAACTTATCAGGGTTTTGTTTTTCCAGGTCTAGGATTTACTTTGATTTTCCTGAATCTTCCCAGATTCTGTAAAAAGCAACAGAGGGTCCCTCTGTTGTTTTTTACAGATTCAGACTAACACGGCTACCCCTCCGATACTTCCCAGATTCTGTGCCTTTTGTGGGTCCTTCTGTGTGGGACCATTGAGGTATTGTTGTATGGCACCTATAAAGGTTCAAATTAGGTGGCTGGTTATGTTAGTCAGCTGATACACTTTCTGGTACGTTAGCTATGAAAGCACATAGCTCAGTGGCTGCATTGTAAAATGAATGGTGCCAATTTCTGTAACCAGATTTCCTCCAGTGCAATACTATTTGCAATTGCCATTTCCATTATATTTTACAAGTGAATGGAGAAGACGCCTGAAATAAAACATTTTTAAAAGCATTGCAAAACTACTTCCGAGACCCATGCTCCTTGGGCAGCTTGTTACGGTGTAGCGATTCACTGACAGCTCTCAGCATCTCACCACACAGTTCTAACGATTTCCTTGAAATAAGAATATAAGCAAGTTCCCAAGAAAACATTCAGAACTTTCAGGAATATGTTGAACAATCCTGGTCCTTGGTTTGTTTCCCAAATGGTGCCGAACTGCTCTTTGAAAAACTGGTACTTAATGGTTATCCTTAGTGGTGGAGTATGGGAATAAACTGAGTCCTGAGGGCTGGACTTGAAGGAGCTGATGATGCTTTCAGGACCACATTGAAACAAATATTTAGCATGCAACAGAAGAGTAAATTTGAAAGGCCAAGTCCCAATATGAATTAACCCACAGGTCACTATGGCATTAAGTCCTGGGACAGTGAGCAGAGACAAAAACAGCAACTGTGGATTCATTCATTGTAACAGCACGGTCACCACTTTATTGTGCAAAGAGGAAAATGAACTAACTTTTTTCAAACACCCACAATACACAGCTATAAAGTCTCATGATATTTTCACTAAAACAGTTGTTGCTGGTTAAAAATTAGTGTTTTCCTTACGACCACAGAATAAGCCCTGGTAGTGAAACAGAAAACCAGGTATATATAATAAGGAACAGAATCAAGCATAACTACCGAAAGAGCCATTAACCCCATGCCCCCTTTCACCAGTCTCTCCACCATGATGCAATTCTCTCTGAGCCTGGCACACTGAAATAGTAGAATGTCCCTGGAAGGAATTTTAGATCTGGTTAAAAGAACTAGATCGACACAGTCTAAAATGACACATGACTCTCTCAATGGTCTAAGTACTGATCTGCTGTGATCAGAGATGTGACTCAGTTGCTTAGTTCAGATCAAGATCTGAATCCAAACTTCTCAAAAGCCTGGGGATATCTGGATTTGGTATTCCAGTTCAACTCATGCAGGGACCTTCTAACACTGCTAGCCTGGCTTGTGAAATTCAGATTTGGATATTAGAGCTGGCGAGAGCCCTCAAACTGTTATGCTTATAAGAAGCAGGGATAAAAATGTTATTACAGCAAATCAACCAGAGAACAGAAATGAGTTGTTCTGCACTGAGTGCCGTATGGCATTTTACATATAATTAGATAAGTACTTTGGCTGTGCATTTTATAACCCACCCCCTAGCTCCTGACAGAACTCCTCACAGATAAACAGCTCAATCATGATGCTCTTGGCTGTCATTTTATAAAATGTATCGATGGCTTCAGAGGAATATGATTTTAATAATTTAAGAAAACAAAGCTTTAATTTTGTTCCATCAGTTTAACTTCCTTTATAGTTCGAACTGAAAATCAATACGATTAGCAAAAGTGCAACTGTAATGCTTTTCTGTAAAGAACAGCTGTGTTATACTTCTTTCAGTGCATAAACCCTTTTATAAAGGAATTTGCTTCAAGCAGTAAATCTAAATTCTCCGGTGTGAATGAAGCCGACCAGATATCCTTCAAACACTTTCCAGATCATACCAAATCTCATAACAATTCAATGCTCTTTTCTTTACAGGTAAGACAACAACCCTCTGTATACTAATGCTTTCTGTAGGCAAACTCAACCTCTTACATTAACACATACACCAGGCCTGCAGATATTTTTCCTTAGAGTATTTTAGGCTTCCAGAGAGACAGACGTATTAGACAGATTCCCAAGTGCTTTTAGTAAATGCCATTTATCTACTGCAGGGCCACACACACAATTGTACCCTTCAGACAGAATGGTTTCTCCAAGAGAGCAGTAAAAATGCTGCCTCCCAAAGATCTTCGTACTCCAGATTTGCCAAAAAGCACGTCTTCATCTTAGTTTCTACCCTGCTTCTGTCCACCAGTCCCTCCATCAGTAAAGTGGCTGCCGATTGGTGAAGAAGCCAGCCAGTCATCTTGTCTAAATTCAGACTCTTTGGGACTAGAATATTTTCACCCCAGAGGCTTAAGTGAAGCACATTAGCTGCAACTCGAGCAGACAGTCTCTGAAACGAGAAGTGAAAGATCAGCTGAACACCGTGAAAGGTGTTAGAACAGACACGTAAGATGTATACTATTGAAATGCTCCCAAACATCTTCTCATCTCACAGAACATTCACTTCTAATTGAAAGCCTTTTTGGGGCTGTTGCTGTCCGGCTACTATACTTGAGCTCCCAATTCACTCAAGTTCCTTTACATGCCACCCTTTCACAATATAACTTCGCTGTAATATGCAAAAAAGTGTCAGGTACCAAGTTCTTTATATTGCATCACACTTTCATTGAAGTCCTGCGATAGCTTTCTATTATTACCACCAACACAGCACTTGGGAGCCCTAGTCATGGTCAAGGACCGCATTGCGCTAGGCACTGTACAACCATTTTATCCCAATACTCTCAGGAAAGTGACTGCTACGCAACTGACACCCTGTTAAAACCCCACTCACGACAATAGCCGCAAGGTCTCTCACCTTGTTGGGATCCCGCTGAAGTAGCATCTTTACCACCCGCTTCACATCGAAGGGCACAGTATCTGGCAGTGCTGGGAGCTGGTCTTCTTGGTAGCTTCTACTTTCCAGAGAGGACCTTCCTTGGCCATAGAAAGGATTACACAGTCCAAGGATTTCATACGCTATCGCTCCAACTGCCCATGCGTCTGCTTTACTGTAGTCAATCAGGACACCTGGACCTGGTATTGCTGTGACCACCTGCATCAGAGAGACCATAGGAAATATATGGGAAGGTAGAAATACACAGCACAGGTTCGTTTAACCTTTTGATAAATCTACTTCTATTCATCAGGTCAGCATTCCCATGGTCATGAATTCAGTTCTTACCTCTGACTAAAGCTTGCACCCAGTTTAATATTTATAGGGATATATTACTTGGGCAGCTGAAGAGGGACTCCAGATAGTGGCCTTATAAAGGGACCATGTGTTCCATTTCACACAGCATGAAAGCCGAAAGTATCCCTGCCCAGTATACCGGTGCCAGGCGAGGGATCCCTTACCGTACGTTAAGACTACTGGTAACGGGGGAGTTATCAAACTAGTAGTTATTCATCTGCATCCTCTGGGTGGATGGAGAGGAATAACTACTAGTTTGATAATAATGCAAGAATTGCTACACAGATGCTGTGTAGGAGAACTCATTGTTCTGAGACCCTTGTAAAAGCTAAGCAGAAGAGGGCATACGAATGGAAGGCAGCCAGATTTGGAATTTCGTACTTTTATGTGTAAGACCAACTACCACCTTGTAACACTGATTTTTTCCCCCATTTTCAGTTGCTCAAGATACCAATGGGAGATTGACCAGCGCAGAGTTCTGTAATGGTGTTCTCTTGCTGAATTCAACATCAGATGTGGTCGCCCCATCTCAGAAAAGATATATTGGACTTGGAAAAGGTTCAGAAAAGGGCAACAAAAATGATTAGGGGTATGGAACGGCTGCCATCTGAGGAGAGATTAATAAGACTGGGACTTTTCAGCTTGGAAAAGAGAGGATTAAGGGGGAGATATGATAGAGGTCTATAAAATCATGACTGGTGTGGAGAAAGTAAATAAGGAAGTGTTATTTACTCCTTCTCATAACATAAGAACTAGGGGCCACCAAATGAAATTAATAGGCAGCAAGTTTAAAACAAACAAAAGAAAGTATTTTTTCATATAACGCACAGTCAACCTGTGGAACTCCTTGCCAGAGGATGTTGTGAAGACCAAGACTATAACAGGGTTCCAAAAAGAACTAGATAAGTTCCTGGAGGATAGGTCCATCAATGGCTGTTAGCCAGGATGGGCAGGGATGGTGTCCCTAGCCTCTGTTTGCCAGAAGCTGGGAATGGGCAACAGGGGATGGATCACTTGATGATTACCTGATCTGTTCATTCCCTCTGGGGCACCTGGCACTGGCCACTGTCGGAAGACAGGATACTGGGCTAGATGGACCATTGTCTGACCCAGTGTGCCCATTCTGATGTTCTTATCAGAGACATTTAATCACATGGTAGTGCCAATTAACCAGACCATGAATCCTCTAAGCAATGCTATTGGAGATGGCACTCCATGGCCGGAAGTTCTGTGGGGAGATAAACTAGACAGACAATGCCACACCCACAACAACCTGTAGCAGCCAACATAGCAAGTTAGTGGACATAGTATTAGGTAAGAATGGCAAGATAACCAATAATGAAAAGGCTTTTACCAAGTATTGACTAATATGGATGTGTTTGAATGGCATTCAAATTTCTCATCTTGTGGTGGGGAAGGTATATAGGGCAAAGGGGAAGGTTTGGTGTTCCCCAAATCCATTACTTTGGACCTAATCCTGCTTTATGTTAATGGACTTTACTGGATCCTATACTTCCAACAGCACTACACATATGTAACTACCTAATACAGGCTATAATTAGTTACTGAGACTCATACGCATGAGGACTTACCTCAGGTGCCATAAGACAGCCATTGCCTCCCCGATCCACATACCAGCTGGTGAAAGGCAATCTCAAGCCAATATTTTCATCCGCCAAACAGCAACCAAAGTCTGTGATCACCAGCCAGGGACAGCCAGCTGTAAACATCACAGGTTAACAAAGTTAGCACCCAATTGGGATGCGCAGTGTATAATACTTGGCCATATTAGATACCACACATCATATTAGAAAACTGACTATTAATCAGCACAAGCAGTCTCATTCCTTACAGGAATCTATATTACTACAGGCCATTTCTGCATCTCCTCTCTTCAGTATTACAAGGTAGAACACTGGTGACATATGTAAAATAAAACGTTTGCCCATTTCTCTGTATAAGGAATTAGTTATCCATTCAGAGTTTTCACAGACACCTCAGTGAGTCTCCCAAATTCTGCAGCCTGAGACCCACACTCCACACATACTTTCAGTTTCTGAGGCTGCATGAAGCAAAACACTCTTGTTTATTTAAACAGCTTCCATCGTAACTTGGGACACCCAGTGAGTGAGGTATAGTACAAATGCACAGCAGAGCTGGGCAGAACGGAAGCATATTCCTACATCCAAAATGCAGTGTAAGAATTAGAGCTGCTGCTGAGTGATAAGAGAAAAGAGACGGGTGTGCCAGGTCTGACTGAGTCCCACTCTGACTTCAGAGAAGATACACAAGGTTACGAATTAATCAGGGATGGAAGGAATCTTTGGTACTTTTTTTTTTTTTAATCTGTAGCAGATACAGAGTCAGCGAGCTGGCAAATGTTTGAGCCAGTTAATGGTTACTCTCCTGATGACAAGTCAAACATTGCACAACAGAACAATTGATTTCCAGAGACTGAAGTTTTAATCATTACCATCTGCATTCAGTATAGTTTTAACAAGGCTTCAAGAAAACGAAACCTATGTTAGTAGGACCTCCAAAAACCTTCTACAGCAGCTACAGCAGGATTTTTAATTACACCAATCAAGGCACTCGCTAGTTGTTCGTTTGAATCTCAGTCACACTGAATCAGTGCTCAGGTAATTAACATTTCAGTTAAAGAGAGTGACACCAAAACAACAAAATGTTGTTCCCTCTGGTCTCAGCTAATGTGTAATGATCCAAAGGTGCAATATCATTAACCTATCTCTGCTGTGGGATTTCAGGAGTTGCTCAGTGCTGCCTGGCAAGTTACGATGACAGAGACCATGGGCATGGAGCTAATGCATCAGAAATGTTGCAGTGCAGGCTAGTGCATACCCTTCTGCTTTCTGTTTAAGCAGTCATTCACTTAGTAATTTTTGCAACATATCTTGTTAACAGTGCTTTGTCCTTATATAGCACCTTTCATCTGATGATCTCCAAGCATGTAACAGACACTGAACAAACATCACAACACCCCCGTGAGGCTGGGAAGCATTATCTCCATTTTACTGATGGGAAAACTGAGGCACAGAGAGGATAAGTGACTTTCCCGTATGTCACAACAGCAGCATGTGGTAGTGCCAAGAACAGAACCTAGGAGTCTTAACTCCCCCTAAACAAAGGCTGTAACATCTAGGCTCACTTCCTTCCCCATTAAACACCGTGGATGTGATTTGCAAAACCATCTAAGGCTATGTCTACACTACCGCGGGATCGACGCTCTGGCGACTGATGCACTGGGAGTCAATTTAGCGGGTCTAGTGAAGACCCACTAAATCAATGGCAGAGCGCTCTCCGGTCGATCCCTTTACTCCACCAAGAATGAGAGGAGTAAGGTAATTCGCGGTGTAGACATCGCAGTAAGTCGACCTAAGCTACATGGACTCCAGCTACGTTATTCACATAGCTAGAGTTGTGTAACTTAAGTTGACTTACCATAGTAGTGTAGACATAGCCTAAGTGATTTAGTAGCACAAGTCCCATTACAAGTCAAATTATTTTTGTAAACTCCCTATTCATCTCCAGCTGGACTCAGCAAGCTACATACCAGAATCCAATTCAACTAGGATATTGTCAGATTTTAAATCTCTGTGTGCTATTCCATGTCGAACAAGGTGATCCACTCCTTCTAATAACTGTAAGATCATCAAGGTGCTGAGGTGAGCATCTGAATTCCTCTCGCTCAAGTACTGGCGCAGGGTGCATGGATAACTAGACAGATTAAGAAAGACAATATTTGATTCAGTATTCTACTGCTGTAAAGAAAATATTCAGTTCAACATTAGTGGCACCTGCCTGGAGATACTTCACTGTTACATTTACTAACTTCTCTCTACACATCCCAAATTCCTTAACCAACCCCAATCCCTCCTCATCCCCAGTACACAAAAACATCTGCTCATGTTTTGCCACATGGCATACTATCTGAAATCTGGCCTCTCCATCAGGGCTTCCATACTTCTAGAACTGGAAATAAAAGCATCCTCTCTAAAAGTAGGAGGCTCACAGGGTGTACAATGAGATTGCTGAGGTATTTTATTTGCAAAGGGTTCTTCTGTATCCTCCTTTGTATTCTGAAGGAAAGAGAGGGAAGTGTGTTATTACAGAATGGACAGACTTGGTGGGAAGGGATATGATTCAGAGAAGGGAGAGTTTTTCTGGAGCCACGTTGGTCAAAATAGCAAAAAGTGGGGGAAATGGAGATATCCCCCTACAAAGCGTTTTATAAAACTGGAGGGA
The DNA here is from genome assembly GCF_013100865.1 of Trachemys scripta elegans. Classification (NCBI taxonomy): domain Eukaryota; kingdom Metazoa; phylum Chordata; order Testudines; family Emydidae; genus Trachemys; species Trachemys scripta. The sequence continues at coordinate 14,270,082 of NC_048316.1, forward strand.
TAATTTGGAGCCTAATGGTTGTGTCTCAACTGAAAAGCAACAGCTGATCAGAAAGAAAGAGAAAGCCCAGAGTTACTGGGTCCTGATGAGTCACTTTTACTTTAACTTTGCCTTCGTGCGCAGCTGAGAAGGTAGTGCTGGAGAACCAGAATATCTGAAAAGTGTTTGAAGTTTCTAAAATGAGTTAATTAAAGTAATTCTTAAAAAGAGCAATTAGCCTTCATTGTTTGATAAGAGTTAAAACCTCAGGAACGGGGAAAGATCACAGGATATTTCTTAAAGGGTGCTTTGATCCGTGGCAATGAGCCAGGCCAAGACTTCACAAGGCCTTGTGCTGCCTATCTGGCAGCTGTGGACTACAGAGCCTCGCAGCATAGTCACACTCGAAATCTGAGTAATTTACAAAACTCATCTCTACCTACTTCTTCATCACTAAGAAGAGCGTGCGGCTGTGACCGATCCCACTGGGGTTCAGACTTAATGGGAGAACATCTGGATAGTCCACATAGGCTCCAGGTAGCAGAGGAACTGAGGATGTAAAAGCTCGGATCACCTGGATTATATTCGGATGAGGTTCCAACCTCCTCTTCCCAAAGACAGGTCTCCTGTTTCAATATAATTTGTGTATCACATTAGACAAAGACATTAAAACCCAACAGCTATGGTAGGATGGTGAATTACAGACACTTTCATTTTTGGTATTCTTACTAAAATCATATTTTCATGAATATAGCACTTTTCCTCCTAAAGGATCCCAAAGCAGTTTATAATCTCACTCATGCTAAAACAAACAACGTTGGCAAAAACAACAAGGAGTCTGGTGGCACCTTAAAGACTAACAGATTTATTTGGGCATAAGCTTTCGTGAGTAACAACCTCACTTCTTCAGATGCAAGTTACAGTTAAGGTTAGAAAGTGCAGTTCAAAACGAGATGTACCTTAAAAGTGTCTGTAAAACATACTCAACCACTCTCAAACATGAAAAGCTCTGGATACCACAAGTTTACAAACAATTTGAACAATTGTTCAACAGAAACTTTCTAACCAAGCCCCCAGTTCTGCAAACTAATCCATACTCACATGAAATCCCACTGACTTCAACAGGGGTCCACAAAGTAGACTCATTGCCTATATGGAGTCCCATTGAGATAAACAGTGCTCCATACAGACACCGGCATTTGCTGGCACGACTCAGACTTCTTGCAAATCCCCACTCCTATTGTTATTAGTGGGCAATCCACTGCAGTTCAAGGGTAGTCAATGGACTCTAGTTTTATAGACGTAACCCACTGACCATAATTAAAACTATAATTTGGCTCTTTCCTCCAAATGTATTAGATTCCCTTGCTCTAATGACCCAAAACAATCAACCTCTATTTTCTACAAGGTGCAGTTTAACGTTACACCAGTAGAGGGCATTCAAAACATTTATTTTATTGGCTATTTAAAAAAAGGATTACATTGAGAAAACAGAATTTTCCACAAATTTGATTGCTGAACATGAGCCAACAGTTGCCTACATTAGAAAATAAACCCCACCAAGAATGATTAAAAACAAAATGTAACCCTTCATATTACTCCAAAATAACCCTTTAAGTGCTAGTGTTCTAAATTATTAACAGAGGAGAAGAGTTAGTGAAAGAGACCTGACTCTCAATAAGATTAAGGAGAAAACTAGGACTGGCTTTGAAAAAAAAAATGAATTTATTACTGGAAGCCCATCAAGATCAAGGGGATACCAAACCAGGAAATCTATTCTTTGATGTACACAGTAAGTGCCCATTAAAATGAAGGAAAGTTATGCTCATGTATCTAGAGCAAAACAGACCTCTCTTTCCTCTCATCCCCTGAATGCAAAATACCTGTCTGAATTGTCTGTTACACTCCTAGGCTAGCTACATACCTATCAGTGTTTATTATTTATTTGTACTGGCAGCAGAGGTGTATTTGAAATTTAAAACAGATGATCTGGATTCTGGACTACATTGTTTAAACTGGAAAAAAAAAAACAGCTTTTTTAAAAGGACACCGATTAAAAAAAACAAAACAACACTTTCCTGTGTTCACATCTTAGATGACACAACTGAAAGAGTTTTAAAATTCTAATTTACTTTCCCGTATTTATTGACTTTTCTCTTTGTTCAGTATGTGAAAACAGAGTAAGCCATATTCACTTTTGTTTCTGGTCAGTATTGAGTAAACGTCATTGACATGTTGTTGTTATTATTAATTACCGGTACTACCGCAGCACCTAGGGGCCCCACTCACAGGCCAGAACCCCATTATGCTAGGCGCTGTACAAACGAAGAACAAACAGATATGGTGGTATTCTCTCCTCCAAATCACTATGAACTAATTCTCCAAAACCGTGTACTTTCAGAGGTGCCATCATTTAGTTGCAATGTACAACAGAGGTCCTGACCACTTGTGGTCACTAATAATTCCATGGCCTTTTTTCTTTTTTTTTTGGCAAGTATAGAAGAGTTAGAAGAGTCAACCCCAGTATTCTGGCCAAGGTCCAGACTGAGTGATTAAATCCTGCCCTCATTACATCCCCTACGTAGCATCAACTGGATGCAGTCTTTTCTCTTAATGTCCTCTATTTAGATTCTCTGTGGTATGCCTGTGCACTCTAAACCACTGCTGAATTTCAAAGGTCTGATGAAGTGATTTCCACACATATTGTACAAACACACAAGTACAATGAGGAAAATGTGTAAGCCACATTGGGATTTGGATGAAAGGTGCCTCAGATCCCGAATGTATCAGTACTGTTCCATCTTTTGGGGGGATTTTAGTGATGGCAGTCGCTACTGCAGGGAAACACAGCACCCTGAACTCAGGTCTTGATAGGCATGCGAAAGGGAACGTTGATTTTCCAATTTTTTGTATCTGAAATTTACGGGCTTCACAGCTTCTTATAATAAACTTGTGTTCTTAAAACATGCTAATAAAGGCTCTCTGATCACCTTTAAGGACCAATAAAAGCATCTACTAATAAAACATACCTGTGGCAAGCAACAGCTCCGTATTCCCCAGATAAGGCAGAACCACTCGCCGGAACGAGTTCCTGTCTCATGGTGCTGAGGATAGCTTCACTTGAAGAACCAGCCTACAACAGCAGTTAACATAGAACATTGTATTCAAACCTGAGCTTTAAAATCATCCAATCTAAATACCAAAACTGGAAGCTAATAACCCTGAAGCTGAAGCTAAGTAAATTCAGACTAGAAATAAGGGGTAATTTTTAACAGCGCGGGTGTAGTGGGTTCCTCATCATTTGAAATTTTCAGAATAAAACTGGATGTCTTTCTAAAAAATATATGCTAGCTCAGCTACAAGATACGGGTTTGATTCAGGAATTACTGATTGAAATTCTATGGCCTTTGTTATGCTGGAGGTCAGAATAGATGATCATAATGGTCCATTCCGGGTTTAAAAAAAAAAATCTATGAATCCCAACAGATTTAAGGAATCATTAGTTTGGAAGACTCCTCATGCACAGGCAGCGACCCTGTGGGTGCTTCAGGGCTGGAGCACCCATGGGAAAAAAATGGTGGACACTTAGTACTCACCAGCAGCCCCCCTATCAATGCCTCTCTTCCTCCCCAGTGCCTCCTGCCCATCGGCGGGCCCCACCGATCACGCCTCCCCCTCCCTTCCTGCACCTGCCACGGATCAGCTGTTTCGCGGCATCAGGAGGCGCTGGAGGGAGGGGGCAGGAGCGAGGGCACAGCGTGCTCGGGGGAGGGGGCGGAACTGGGCGGGGAAGAGGTAGGATGGGAAGAGGTGGGGTGGGGGCGGAGCAGGGGTGGGAAGAAGCAGGGCCGCTGTGGGGCATTGGGGGAAGGGGTGGAGTGGGGATGGGGCCTGGGGAGCACCGCCAGCAGGTTAGAAACTCGGTGCCTATGTCCTCATGTTCAGTTGTTTGCAGACTGGAATGGATACAGTGAATTTTCCATAGAGAAAAGAATGATAGCTCTCTGAGTCTCTGGGATAGTTACTTTGGGATATGGCTGATCACAGAATCATCTGGGCTGGAAGAAACTTACGAAAAGAGATCTGGTCCGCCACCCTAATTGTGCGGGGCCTCCAGTGGGTAATTTAGCTATCCAGCTTCCATGAAGTATTACTGGTTTCATACCTAAAATGTCCCCAGCAAATGGACATCTACGTTTTATCCTTGAGTACCTCGAAAAGCAGTGATTCCTCAAACTTCTTTAGCAGTGTTTTTGCATTTCCTGCTAGTTAACGTTTCGCCAAGTTTCTCTTAATATTAAACATAATATTTTTTCCCAGAAAACACTGTCAATATTGTCAAGAAGCAACAGCCAAACCAGCAGTGACACACAAATGTCATGCTGATGCTGACTCCCACGGGAAGATTTTTGATGAGCATTAATTACGTCGCTGAGCGACTGTTCATTAACAATCTGTGTTTCCATTGCTATATATCAACAACTTTGTTCCAATGTACTAATCGGGCACAAAATAATTAGAGCTTTCAACGCATCGGTGGTAAACATTTCACTCAGACTTCGCAAGCGTCAAACAGGAAGTCTAAAGACTAACTCCTTACCGAAATGTTCCACATCATTTTGATGGCTAATGGGAAAGCAGCTCTTTGTGGGTTTGTTTGTACAGGTTTCGCTTCTGCAGCCTGGATCACTGAGCCGTGATCCCACTGTGGATCTGGACTCTTCCCTTCTAAAGGCTTGCTGTCTTCACTGCTTTGGTAGTTGGAAGACAAAGGAATAGCTGCTTCATATACAGCAGCACTGCACCCTTTCCCAATGGGCTGGCCAATAAGGTACTCTTCTAGTTTGAAGCCCTGCCAGCGGAAAGCGCTCAGTGGATCTTTCAGTGGCTTGTTCTTTCTGATAAATATGGTCTGAAAGGAAAGTGAAAAATCACTCAATTATTCAACACTTTAAAAAACAGAGAACTACTTTGCTATGGTATGTGCTCCAGGGTGTGCATACAAGTATACATACCACATGGCCAGCACAGTCGGCATTTGAAAGCTTTATATCTTCTATTATGTTAAACTACAATCCAGTTGGGCACTTACAAAACACCTGGTGGATTCAATTTACAAACTCACGTCATCCAAATTCTGCATGTGCACGCTTCAGATTGGAATATAAGCACTTAAAGCAGATAATACTTTGTGCTTCTGTAGCACCCTTTATCTGAGGATCTCAAAGCATTGTATAAATATTAAGCCTCAAAGCAGCATAAGGTAAGTAAATTATTATCCATACCCTACAAGTGAAGGGACAACAGCCAGGTTCACACTAGAAACTTTTGCTGGCAGAGCAATGTCAGTTAGAGATGTGATTTTTTTTTTTGCAACTTTCTCTGCCCGCAAAAGCCTCGTTGTAGACACAGCTATACCAGTATAAAAAGTGCTTTTGCCAGTATCAGTCATATTGCTTGCCAAACTTGTAAGTTGTGCCGAGAAAAGCTCTTTGCAGGTATAGGCTGTGTCTACACTGCGAAGGTTTTGAGGGTATAGTTATCCAACAAGTTTTTATTTAAGGTGTTTTTCAACCAGTACTACCGACAAATAAATGTGTTTGAACAGAAGAGGGAAAAGAAAAACATTTCATTCATCTACAACATAAGCAAATAAAATCTGCAGAGAAAGGTCTGGCCAGCTTCTATAACAGGGATTTTTATTGTGCTTCACTCCCTCTCTGAATGAATAAAATGTTTAAAAATAAAACCTAGTTAAGAACAATGACAGATAGAATGCCAATGCCCTAAAGCTTTCATGGCAGGAAAAAATGATAGTTGGTTAGAGGAGAGAATCAATGCGGGAGAAATATTTGGGGGTTGATGGAAAGAGACACAAAAAGGAGAAGAGGAAGAGGACTACGGGATCAGAAATTAAGAATTAAGACACTGAAGAAACAAGTTGTGATGAAGTGGGAATTTTCTGTAAAGTTTTTATGATGCCTAGGCATGCCTCAGTTTCCCTCCGAGTGTGGCACTGGTACCTGGTGGGTGCAAAAGGGTTAACAAAGCTCCTGGAACAGCACAAGAGACAGCTCCTGGAACAGCACAAGGTGTGAGTGTGCCACCCTTGCTGTCTGGGAGGAATGAATCTAGTCCTTAAAGAACTGTCTCAAACTAATCCAAATCAACAGAGGGCCCAGCAAGACAAAGAGATGCCCCAACCACCAAACAATCAACACTTAACAGCAGGAAACCCTGGCAGGCGGGAATTGGGAACTGAGCTGGAGAATAAGGTGTCAGGTGACTGGAAAAACAGGAGCCTGGACAGGGGAGACAAAAGGGGAACCAAGGGAGAGAGCCAGAGGAGTCCATCATAGCTTGGCTGGCTCATCATGGCACTGGTGTGACCAGGGTGAACTATATGGTTTAACTTAATTGCTCTGTGCTAACCTAAGGACTTCCAGATTCTGTAGGACCAGTAAATGGTTACTTGGCTTTGGAAAGGCTTCTTGTGTCTCTGTAAATACTCCCTGAGAGCACTGGGCACTAAAGGGGCACAGTACAGGCCTCCCACAAGTCTGGCTTGGCTGGATTCCCTGCAGGGAGCCAGAGAGAGAGACAGGGAACAGTGGTGCCAAAGGCCCAGTCTTGGAGTCCCTGGGCCTTTCCCTATGGGTCCTTGGGGCCCAGTACACTAATGGGGTCGCTTCCAGGAGACTGAGGCATAGACCAGACCCTACGACAGGGGTATACCTCAGAAAGGAAAGGAAACTAAAACTCCAATCCTGCAATGAGACCTGCACAAGTACAGGAGTTGATATGCAAGGATGTGACTCCAATATCAGGACCCAAGGCCTCGTTTACTTTAGGGCTGTCGATTAATCACATTAAAAAATGAATCGCAATTAATCGCACTCAAACAATAGAAGACAAATTGAAATTTATTAAATATTTTTGACGTTTTTCTACGTTTTCAAATATATCTCTTTCAATTGCAACACAGAATACAAAGTGTACAGTGCCCACTATATTATTTATTACAAATATTTGAACTGTAAAAATGATAAAAAATAGTATTTTTCAATTCACCTCATACAAGTACTGTAGTGCAATCTCTTTATCATGAAAGTGCAACTTACAAATATATATTTTTTGTTAAGTAACTGCCCTCAAAAACAAAACAATGTAAAACTTTAAAGCCTACAAGCTCACTCAGTCCTATTTCTTATTCAGCCAATCGCTAAGAGAAACAAGTTTGTTTACATTTATGGGAGATAATGCTGCCCACTTCTTAATTACAATGTCACCTGAAAGTGAGAACAGGCATTCACATGGCATTGTTGTAGCTGGCGTCGCAAAATATTTATGTGCCAGATTCAAATGCCTCTTCATGCTTCGGCCATCGTTCTAGAGGACATGCTTCCGTGCTGATGACGCTTGTTAAAAAAATAAGTGTTAATTAAATTTGTGACTGAACTCCTTGGGGGGAGAACTGTATGTCTCCTGCTCTGTTTTACCCGCATTCTGCCATATATTGCATGTTATAGCTGTCTCAGATGATGACCCACCACATGTTGTTGGTTTTAAGAACACTTTCACTGCAAATCTGACAAAATGCAAAGAAGATATTTGTGAAGCATTGTGAAGCACTCGACCCAAGGTTTAAGAATCTGAAGTGCCTTCCAAAATCTGAGAGGAATGAGGTGTGGAGCATGCTTTCAGAAGCCTTAAAAGAGCAACATTCTGATGCAGAAACTACAGAACCCAAACCACCAAAAAAGAAAATCAACCTTCTGCTGGTGGCATTTGACTCAGATGATGAAAATGAACATGAGTTGGTCAGCACTGCTTTCGATCGTTATTGAGCAGAACACATCATCAGCATGGACGCATGTCCTCTAGAATGGTGGTTGAAGCATCAAGAGAATATGAATCTTTAGCGCATCTGGCATGTAAATATCTTGCGATGCCGGCTACAACAGTGCCGTGCAAACGCCTGTTCTCACTTTCAGGTGACATTGTAAACAAGAAGCAGGCAGCATTATCTTCTGCAAATGTAAACAAATGTGTTTGGCTGAGTGATGGGCTGAACAAGAAGTAGTACTGAGTGGACTTGTGGGCTCTAAAGTTTTACACTGTTTTATTTTGAATGCAGGGGTTTTTTTGTACATAATGCTACATTTGTAAAAAAGCAACAGAGGGTCCTGTGGCACCTTTAAGACTAACAGAAGTATTGGCAGCATAAGCTTTCGTGGGTAAGAACCTCACTTCTTCAGATGCAAGTACTTCTGAAGAAGTGAGGTTCTTACCCACGAAAGTTTATGCTCCCAATACTTCTGTTAGTCTTAAAGGTGCCACAGGACCCTCTGTTGCTTTTTACAGATTCAGACTAACATGGCTACCCTTCTGATAAATGCTACATTTGTAAGTTCAACTTTCATGATAAAGAGATTGCACTACAGTACTTGTATTAGGTGAATTGAAAATTACTATTTCTTTTGTTTTTTACAGTGCAAATATTTATAATAAAAATAAATATAAAGTGAGCACTGTACAGTTTGTATTCTGTGTTGTATTTGAAATATATTTCAAAATATTTAAATAAACGGTATTCTATTAATGTTTAATCGCACGTGATTAATTTTTTTAAATGCTTGACAGCCCTAGTTTACATACAAAGTCTCAACAGTTTCACTAAAGCTCTGAAGTTAAACCAATTTAATTAAAGCAACTTTGTGTGTAGACACTCTCATATCAGTTTAACTTAAACTAAAATAAAATAAACGGGAAAGTACAGTATTTAAGAAGTCAGGGGGAGAACAAGTTTACAAAATAATGGATAAGGATGGGGTGGGGGCAGTGGTAGAGGAAAAGGAAAACGCCTTGAGGAAGAGAGAAAAGGAGGTTTTATAGAAGTGTATTTAGAGCTGGTGAAAGGTACTGGTCTGATAGCCCGCAAAACTGTTAGTCTCCACTTATCTAGCATGGGCAGCGGCACCAGCGTGCCCAAGCCCTAGCATATAGGGACCCTCACCAGTTCTGGGAGGGCGCGGGTGGAATCTCAGTGCTAAGTCAGTCCTTAGCCCTGTTGCTTGGACCCCCACCCACTTACTATGCTTCTGTGCAAATGGGGCTAGTCCCCCAACACAAGACATATTCCTCCTCTGCCACTGGTACCTCACCAGGAGACCAACCCCGATGGGATCCCGTGTCTCCCTGGACTGGAGATGCCCAAAGGACTAACTGGGATTTCCTTTTCTGGGACCCACGCTCCCTGGGGCTCAGCGTGGGAGGCGTCGGGCTCCTCCACTTGCCAGGACACTGTCTGTGAGCTAACCAGCCCCTGGTCCCCCACACACCCCACAACGGGTCTCCCCAAGACACTGACAGGCAGATCTCTAGGACCCTGTCACCCCAACACCTCGCCAGGCCTTTCTCACGAGCTGTGACCTGGGTCCCCCTCCAGGATCCCAGGCGGGCGGGCAGCCCTGGGGCCAGCCACTTCCCCCAAAGGGGGGGCATTCCTGGGGTCAGCCCCTCCCCCAACATTCCCTTGGGGGGGGGGGCAGCCTCGGGGCAGCCACTTCCCCCAAAGGGGAGGGGGCATTCCTAGGGTCTCCCCCAACACTCTCCCGGGGGGGGGGGCAGCCTTGGGTCAGCCACTTCCCCCAAAGGGGGGGTATTGCTAGGGTCAGCCCCCCAACACTCCCTGGGGGGGCAGCCTGGGGTCAGCCACTTCCCCCAAAGGGGGGGTATTGCTAGGGTCAACCCCCCAACACTCCCTGGGGGGGCACTGCTGGGGCCAGCCCCCCCAACACTCCCTGGGGGGGCAGCCTGGGGTCAGCCACTTCCCCCAAAGGGGGGGTATTGCTAGGGTCAACCCCCCAACACTCCCTGGGGGGGCACTGCTGGGGCCAGCCCCCCCAACACTCCCTGGGGGGGCAGCCTGGGGTCAGCCACTTCCCCCAAAGGGGGGGCACTGCTGGGGTCAGCCCCCCAACACTCCCTGGGGGGGCAGCCTGGGTCAGCCACTTCCCCCAAAGGGGGGGCATTGCTGGGGCCAGCCCCCCCAACACTCCCTGGGGGGGGCAGCCTGGGGTCAGCCACTTCCCCCAAGGGGGGGGGCATTGCTGGGGCCAGCCCCCCAACACTCCCTGGGGGGCATTGCTGGGGTCAGCCCCCCCAACACTCCCTGGGGGGGCAGCCTGGGGTCAGCCACTTCCCCCAAAGGGGGGGCACTGCTGGGGTCAGCCCCCCAACACTCCCTGGGGGGGCAGCCTGGGTCAGCCACTTCCCCCAAAGGGGGGGCATTGCTGGGGCCAGCCCCCCCAACACTCCCTGGGGGGGGCAGCCTGGGGTCAGCCACTTCCCCCAAGGGGGGGGGGCATTGCTGGGGCCAGCCCCCCAACACTCCCTGGGGGGCATTGCTGGGGTCAGCCCCCCCAACACTCCCTGGGGGGGCAGCCTGGGGTCAGCCACTTCCCCCAAAGGGGGGGCACTGCTGGGGTCAGCCCCCCAACACTCCCTGGGGGGGCAGCCTGGGTCAGCCACTTCCCCCAAAGGGGGGGCATTGCTGGGGCCAGCCCCCCCAACACTCCCTGGGGGGGGCAGCCTGGGGTCAGCCACTTCCCCCAAGGGGGGGGGGGGCATTGCTGGGGCCAGCCCCCCAACACTCCCTGGCCCCCGGGGTCGGTGCCCAGCAGGACGCAGCCCGGGTGTCCCGTTCGCGGGCCGGGCCGGGCCGCTCTCTGCCCCGCTCCCGCTCCCGCACCTGGATGTGGCGGCAGGCGGAGGCGGCCTGTCTCTGCTCCTCCAGCCCCTGCTCCAGCAGCCCCAGCCCCAGCCCGAAGGCCAGGCTCAGGCTCAGGCCCCGGGCGCCCCGCGGGCCCCGCAGCAGCAGCTGCCGCCGGAGCCGCCCCGCCAGCCCGGACACCGACTCGCGGAAGAAGCGGTAGCGGGCGGGCGGCGGCGGCGGCGGCAGCCGGGGGGGCGCGGCGGGCAGCGGCCGGGGCAGCCCCCAGCGCAGGAGCAGCCCCCGGCCCAGCTGCA
>NC_048316.1:14599672-14651362 GCF_013100865.1 Trachemys scripta elegans
AGGGAGAAGGGGTGGGGGAGCAGGGTTTGGGGGAGAAGAGGGAGGGAAGGGTAGGTTATAGAGGAGATAACGAGGGCGGTGGGGGAGAGGAGGGAGACAGTGAGGAGGGTTTGGGGGAGAAGAGGGAGGGGATGGGGAGAAGGTTGGGGGAGGGGGAGGTTACAGAGGAGATGAGGGGGGCTGAGGAAGAGGAGGGAGGCGGTGAGAAGGGTTGGGGGAGGTTACAGTGGAGATACTATGGGGGCTGGGGGACAGGAGACGAGGGAGGGGATCATGGCGGATGGGGGGGTGAGGAAGGGGGAGCCTTGGGGTAGGGACTGGGAAGGAAGCAGCGGCCCGGGGCGCTGCCCCGCGCTGACGGAAGCAAGGTCCCTGCCCGGGCCGGTCGCTGCCGGGAGGGAACGCGGCGCTCCCGGAACTGAAGTGCCGCGGCCTGAGTTTCCCGCCGGCCGGGTACAAAGCGACCCCCTGGCCGCCGCGCATGTCTCCTTTCCCTCCGGCGCCATTGCGGCTACTGGTCCCGAGCCCTGCGAGCGCCCAGCCCCGCCGCCATCTCCCGGACCATGGCCACCGACTCCTGGGCGCTGGCGGTGGACGAGCAGGAAGCGGCCGCCGAGTCGGTGAGGCCGGGAGAGGAGACGGGGCCGGGCCGGGATGAGAGGAGGGAAGGGGAGGTCTCTACGGGGCGGGAGGCCGAGGCCCTTCGGGGGGCTCCGCTGGGCCGGGGGCCAGAGGCCAGGCCCGTCGGGAGCCCGGGACTAGGCTGAGCCCGGAGCGGGGGGGGTGAGCAGGTGCCGCCTCGCACCGTGGCATCGGCCCCGGCCCGCCCGCCGAGCAGGGAGGCGCCCGGGACAGCGGGGGTCTGGCTCGGGTCTGCCCCTGTGACCCACTCAGCGGGGCCGGGGCCGGGGCCGGGGCTGCGAACCGGCTCGGCGGCCAGATGCTCTAGGTCCGCGGCTTTCCGCCTTTCTTTATTTGCCGGCCCCTAAAAAATGTGAACCGGAGGTGCGGACCCCTTTGGAAATCTTAGCCCTAGTCCGGGGACCCCAGACGGGAAACCCCCGCCCTGGAGTGGGGTTTCCATGGGCGGAGGAGGGAAATGGCTTCTGCACTGGGCTTGGGGCTGTGAGACCCGCTGACAGCTCGGTTCCGCTCTGCAGATCGCTGGCCTGGGCCCAAGCCTGTGGCAGCTGTGTTGTAGCAAGTCCCTGGAAGGGGATGTGTGTCTAGCTTAGGCAGAATCCTAAATATGAGCCCCCCCAAAGGAAAGTATTCCCTTTTGAACCCGAGTCAGAAGGCTGGGGAGGGCAGGTGTGTCAATGAATTTATTTCACCCTACTGGGGTCTTGAAGTTGTAGTCTAACTCAGCTCACAAGTGAAAATTAACGTTGGGTACTGTGAAGATGTAAAGCGCTGTAACTATAAAGTGATGTTGGCTTCCCAGTTTCGGCTTCCCCACCATCACATAAACAATGAACAAATGGCATCTTCTGTTTGAGATGTCTGTGGTTAGAATTTGCAGTGTTGTTGTAGTCCTGTTGGTCCCAGGATATGAGAGAGACCGGATGAATGAAGTAATATCTTTTATTGGACAATCTTCTCTTGGTGGAAGTTAAGATAGCAGTGATTTGGGAGGTCCTGATCAAGTTATATTAGCCCACCATTGCAAAGGTCTAACCCACCCTTTATTTTAGGGTGAATACTTACCTTTTTAGTATTACCATTAAAGATGGGCAGGTAGGTTTTTGAGTTTTACAGGAATGCATTAGTAAAACTACACAGAAGCTTTTCTAGCAGCTGGGTATAAGCTTAGTCCCTTAAGTGCTAAACAGAAATTTAAAATATTTCAGATTGTTTTACTGTGAAGCCCCTTGATCTGTGGGTAAACACTGGCTTTTGTTAGGCTGCTACTCAGTTACTAGCTTGGATTAACATGAGTGTGCCCCTGGGATGTGATACTCTCTTCAATTTGCCTCTCCCAAGAGAGGGCAAAAAAGAGATGATTGACAGGACTGGAGTTCTCAATCTGACTGTCAAGCCACATGAATATATACATTCTCCTGGTATATTAGGATTCAGAAGACACCACAATGGCTATTCCTGTTATGTCTGCATCGAGGGAGTGTATTTCTTTGGTGTCTGAGGCAGAGTTCAGACAGCAAATCTGATGTATTTAGTGTGTGTAGAAGCATGAAGCACATGCTGATTTTTATAGTTTCAGGATAATGGAACACCAATTATTTGTTCTTGGGGTTACTTGTTTGTTGAATCCAAATACACCATGAGGGCATACACTTATTTGCAGAGAATTCCATTGTTGTGTTTACCTAATTATCAACATATGGCATTCAGTAGATCTCCAATGAATCATGAAAATTGCAGGATTCACCACTTCTTCATTTTTAATATCTGGATCACAACCACAATCCTGTTAATTGAGCACAGTTTTGTGGGTGTCTTTTAATTAGCATTACTGCTTAATCTGCCAGAGTGCTGAGCTCACTGACTCTTCAGTACTCCGCCTCTACCAGCCCAAAAACAAGCAAGAGAGAGACTGAAACCCAGGTTTCCATGTCAGTGCCCAACTCTTTTGCTAGAAACTGCAATTCTGAATTTGACATGTTCCTTTTGTTGCTCCTGTGATACAATTGGGTGTCTTCAAGCACATACAGCTGATTAATATGTTAGAGTATTTAAAGAAAGTTTCTTTAGCTCTAGGGAATACAAACTTTTTGATGACAGGACCTGAAGATTTGTACTCTTCAGAATTGTATTCTGCTACAAACTTACAAAGTATCATTCTTTGGGAAGGTGGCTGTTCTCCAAAACAGTGGTAGACAATTACAGAACACTCACCTCAGTCTGAAGCATACTCCGATCCTGTCCCACGGTGTTCTCTATTTCTGATAAAAATAAGCAACCCTTCAGCTCCGTTAGATAGTGGTCTCTAATTTGTAATAGTGAGTTAACCATTTTCTGTCAGTAGTCCTGTGCCTGCTGTCAACTCAAATTACTATCTTGAAGCCCAAATTTCAGATGAGTGATGCATGAACAGAAAACAGCAAAATCTTAGTAAAGATTCTGGTGACTCTTTGGCTTTAACTTCTCTGATTGAAAAATACAGTGTAGCAGCTCTCATACCATTGTCTGTGTCCTTGCATTGGATGTTCTGTAAGCCTCCCCGCTCCTGCTAATTTGAGGGTGTATTGTTTCACTTCCTACTACGTTTAGAGTTTAAAAATTTCACCACAACCCATGTTACACTTTTTTACGGCTCGTGAGTCTGAAATTGTCAACCTTGAGGAAGATTCCACTGAGGGCCTTCGTGCCAAATGAAGGATTCCTGAGCGTAACTATTGCAATTTCCTTGTTTTTCCACACATACAGTTGAGCAACTTGCACCTGAAGGAGGAGAAAACGAAGCCAAGCTCCAATGGTGAGTTTATAGCAACTAATGCTGGGTTAGAAAAGAACATTGTTTCATGGGTGTTTGGTCTGGACTTTATAACTTTTGAAAGGTGGGAAATCCAGTTTAGCATCCACCTTCCAGGAACTAACCACTACTAACCTTAACTAAATGTCTGGCTTGAGTGCTTATTTTTTGTGGTTAGCTTTTTAAACTGTACTTTCACTATTCAGTGCTGTTTAGTATTAAAGTGGTTCAGGGATTACTATAGTTACCAGAACTGATGGATTCAAGTTGCTATTGAACTCAAATGTTATGGCATGTTTGACTAAGTTGGGAGCAAACTACACTGCCAACATTCTCATGTTGTAACCTGGCTTAGTTTTTCCTTCATAGGTGGAGCAAAACTGTTCCTATTAGTGATGTGGTTTACAGCTTTGTTTTTTACCTAGCTGTAACAGTACCATTGCCTCTTTGGATGAGCCTGCAATATGTGAGCTTGTTTGGTCCCATTCCATTTGAGATTGCCCCAGTAACCGCATTGTCTGTCCAAATGTAGGTGCTGTTGTCAAGACAGATGACAATGCAGAGAAAACAGAAGATGAGGAAAAAGGTAAGCACAGCTGAGAAGCACTCTGACAAGGGACAGTGAGAAAACAGTTAATTTTGAATCTGTTCAAAGTTAATCTACTTCATTTCAGAGGATGGGAGAGTCTTGGCATCTGCCCAAAGGAGTGCATTCTGATGAGGGTTCTCTGTGCAAGAGGTGTGAGAATACACTACTCCATATTGACTCAGGAGATTGCTATATGGTGATGGGGGAGGGAGAAATAAGGTGATCTCTGTATCTGTCTGCAATGAGATACAGGAGCAGTTTGTTTGATAACACTGTATTGCCTTCACAACCAGTGCTCCTTAGCCTTTGGGGCTTCCGGAACATACTGATTTTTTTTCTTTTAAACAAACTGTTCATAGTGAGTTAGCAGGTGGGTGGGTACTCTGGCTCCTTTTGTGGAGGACAGCTTAACTGGTCCAAAGTAGGTTTATCTTGTATGGGGGAACTCAAGGATGCAATGGCTATGCTGGATAGAGGCAGAGATATTAAACTGGGAACTCTTAACACTGAGAGCATGCCATTGGTGTTAAAACCCTTAGTAGAGAATCACCTGTCCACACTTGAAACTCACCAAAGCAATATTTAAGGTGATCAGTACTCCTGCACCAGCTATCGGTTAGAGTTTTCACTATCCAGGTAGAGATATCTTAGAAAAGCAGACTTGATAGAATATCAGGGTTGGAAGGGACCTCAGGAGGTCATTAGTCCAACCCCCTGCTTAAAGCAGGACCAATCCCCAACTAAATCATCCCAGCCAGGGCTTTGTCAAGCCTGACCTTAAAAACCTCTAAGGCAGGAGATTCCACCACCTCCCTAGGTAACCCATTCCAATGCTTCACCACCTTCCTAGTGAAAAAGTTTTTCCTAATATCCAACCTAAACCTCCCCCACTGCAACTTGAGACCATTACTCCTTGTTCTGTCATCTGGTACCACTGAGAACAGTCTAGTTCCATCCTCTTTGGAACCCCCTTTTAGGTAGTTGAAAGCAGCTATCAAATCCCCCCTCATTCTTCTCTTCTGCAGACTTCTGTATGTTTGGTAAGGTGGTCCTTAGCCTGTGGCATCCCTCTGCATTAACCCATCTCTCCCACATGTAAAGACTCCCTATGCTAGTTTAAGAGGTATTTCCTGTTTAACTCAGTGACCGTTGGTCACTGAGTTGAATCCCCTCTTTTAATAACGCAGCTTTGGTTTTGGTGTTTGTTTTAATTAGTCTTCTTATAATATCTCTTAATTGTGCAACATCATAGTGGGAGTGTAACTGTCAGAGCTCAGCCAAAACTTCTTAGCTGAATGGCTGGTTCTTTGAGCCTCCTGCTCTTCTGTAAATATAAACAATGCTTCATTTTTTACTTCCTTCCCCACAGAGGACAGAGCTGCCCAATCCTTGTTAAACAAGCTGATTCGCAGTAATCTGGTGGACACAACAAACCAAGTGGAGGTGCTGCAGAGGGATCCTACATCACCTCTCTACTCTGTGAAGTCTTTTGAGGAGTTGCGACTGTAAGTCCCTGTTCTTCTGCTAATTATAGTCTCTTGCAATGCCGTGATGCAGAACTCTTCCTGTTGGTGCTGAATATCTTGGATTCACCCGAGAGTGATGCTATGAAAGATTTAGGATATTTACAGGTGTTAGGTATCCGGAGAAGTGTTCCAGCAACAAAAGCCATAACTCCAGTCATTCAGCCAAATTTGCTGTGCCACATTAAACTGTCTATAAATCAAAGATGACTGACTCTTCTGAAAAATTTTAGTCTTCTGGTGACTAAATTTCTAGGTGTGACCTTTAGGCACAGCCAGGAGATTGTCAGGGAAATGTCAGTTTTCTAATACTGAGCATTGTACTAGTTGCAGTGCATTGTGTGGTCACTCATTGTAGACACTGTAAGGGATAACACGACACCTACAATCCCTTACGGTGTCTACACTTGGGCAGAAATGGGCTCAGGAGAGATCTGTAACTGTCTCAGGCAACAAAGTAGAAGAAGCCAAACTGAGATCTGCATTCTGTATTTCTCTGTGGCCATATTCCTGTGACTTCTGCAAAGTATGTACAGTGGTCAGTCAAGATTTTTCTACCAGATTCTAGACTACTGCTGTTGAAAATAGATTGTTTACACCATTTGTACTTTGGACAAGAGTTATAGTATTTGAAAAAAGAACAGGAGTACTTGTGGCACCTTAGAGACTAACAAATTTATTAGAGCATAAGCTTTTGTGGGCTACATCCCACTTCTTCGGCTGTAGCCCACGAAAGCTTATGCTCTAATAGGTACCACAAGTACTCCTGTTCTTTTTGCGGATACAGACTAACACGGCTGCTACTCTGAAATATAGTATTTGAAAACTGACCTAATTCTTACTTATTACAAATAAGACAGGATATTGCAAAGATCTCCCATTATCAGCAAGTCTCTAAGGTGAAATGCAGACCCTATGACTCCACAGCATCCCATCTGCATTTTGCTAGAGTGTGCTATCCTCCACAGAAGCTGTTTCGGGAGAAGGTTCTGGGAAACAAAAGGGGAAAATTCCAGGGCTGAAGGGGGAAGAGAACCTTAAGTGTGCAAAGGAAGTTTTCTTAGAGAACACAAACACAGAAATCCTAGCCTGGGAAAAGAAGGGTGGAGAACAGGGTCAAGATAGTGTTATCAGCTTTCAGCTGCAGCGGGCCTGACTTTTAGATTGCCTATAGAAAATGGCTCTCAAACACCACAGTTAAATAGCGTGGAGGAGGGATGAGTCCATCCCGTTGCTAGTATTGAATGGAGACTCTTCATGAAGGGTTTGTGGCAGAAAGACCTCAATTTGTGAAGACTCTGCAGCAGAATGGGCAAGAAACTTAAATTTTATATTTAAGCTTAGATATTGAAATACAGTAAAAATGGTTGAAAACCTAAAATTAAAAGATCTATGAAATCTTTCCCCGCCCATAGAATCTTCATGTTGTCAGATAAATCTTGTCTCAATGTAGGTCTCTTTGGAAGCATATTCTTCTAAACTGATTTTTTTTTTTTTTAAATTAGTGTTTTAAATAAATATTCTCCCGTAGTATTTACAATCCAAACATTCCTGCATGTGCTAGTGCCCTGGTAAGATGAAAATGAAACTGACTAAGAACAAAACTGAAACTCACTAGTCAGAGTTTTGTTGTCTGAGCTGAGACACAACATATATAATAAATTAAGATTTAAAAAAAAAAAATCAGTTACTCAAAGATGTTTTATGAAATAGGTAAGTATTTTGTAGTCCCACATCCCTTTTGATATTAAAACAACTGCCTTTTTCAATAAGCCATAGTTCCCAAATGGACAAGCTTCCTAAGTAAGAATTGTTATCCGCTAACCCACGCTTGGGGTGGCTTTCTTTACTCTTTGCCTCTTCAAGGTTCTTGTAAGGGGACTCAAATAAGGTTTTGAAATTCTGCAACTCTGGAATAAAAGGGTAAACTTACCATCAAGCAGCTATAGCTGGAAACTCCCACTCTGATAGACTCCAAAATGGGAGATGTCTCCATTTGAACCATGCATGTGGAATAAAATGGTCCCGACTTTCACTGAGGAAGACCTGTTTCAACTGTACCAAGAATCTGGAAAAACCACTTAAGTTTCTAGCTCCTACTCAGTCACTATTTCATTAGCACTCCTCCCCACCAGCAGTCTGCTTTACAGTTCTTGATTTGGTAGCTAATTAGAACTTAACAGGTTCCTAATTAAGTGTTTAGTTTGTAGATCAATGGAAAAAGCCTTCAGAGGAGAAATGACTTTGGCTTCAGGTTTGTTTTCCAATGTACTTATCTATTGGGCCAACATAGTTGTAGCTAGCACAGTTCTGATTCCATTGTGAACAGGACAGATTTACTTGAACAAATAATACCTGATCATTATTGCTTTAGCTGCTTTTAAGTGACTTACGACAGCAGATAATGCAAGAGCAGACAGACTTCAAATCCTAGCTGCTGAGGCAATAGCAGTCTTGCTCTGTTGATGGCCTGTTAGAGATTTTCAGTCTGGGAAGGGGTATCCCTTGTATCTGAGAAGTGCAGAGGTTTTCATTTCAGATAACTGCAAATTAGTTTTTAGACAATTAGTAAATTAGCATATTCACTATGCATTTTGCATAGTTTAAACACAAGCAACAGGAAGCATTGCTTGTTGTACAGGTTTTTTGGTCTTTTTGTGCCCGAACTGGGCTTATTTTGAGTAGCTTCTTCATGCTCTGCTTTGGCCTTCCTCCCAGCTCATTCTCTGTGCTGACAGTCTAATGGTTTGGAAGAATTTTTTTTTTCCACATTAAATCTTATACAAACTTGTATGAGTTGCAGAATGGCAAGGTTTGTTTTCTAAGATTGCACAGTAGAGCTTGCCTTTAACAGCATGTGCTGAACTGATGGGGGAGGAAGGGGAAGGGATATTCAGATGACCTCCATGACTGATCTGGTCACTAACCGGTAAATGGCAAAAGCAAAAACATTTTGTATAAAAGTCTCCATTCCCCCAAGTTCCTTCCATAAATTGAGGGACGATCAGACCAGGTATTCCGCATAATGTTTATATTACAAAGCAACAAGAACACTTCTTGAAAACTTAAGCAGTTCTGGTTTTGTGTATCAGAAGGAGAAGTAAAGAGCTCAATCTTATTACAGTTTGCATTTAAAATCCCTTGCGAAGATACAAGTGCCCATGAAGAGCACAGGAGGAAGCCAACCCATTCTTCCTCTGCCAGTGACATCAGTCCCAAAACAATAGTCTGATACCTTTACGGTTCTTCCTGCCTCCATCTTCCCATTAAATACCTGCCCCAATTGTTCATGGAGCTCTTTGTGCATCAACTGAAGATATTTGCATATGGTGTATAATAAACTTTTAAAACTTTAGAACTGGGAGTTCTACTCTTGAGGTTCTATTCTTAATTACATTGGTGATTTTGTCACTTGTTTGGAAATGGGTCCTGAAAGGAAACCACCCTGACAGACTTTTCACCTGGGAACATTACAGCTTTGCCTTTCTAAGCTACTGCTTTGTAGCTGAATGACTACAAACAGGCTCCTTAGATCATATACCTTGCCTGTCTGGCTTTTGAAAGATGAGAATTGATCTAACAATCAAAGCAAGTTAATGATGGGAGCACTCAGACTAATTGAGTCTTGGTTCTGCAACTAGTTGTATCCTTGGCAACTGTTGCAGAGAATCGGGCTTTGGAGATCCTTGCTTTTGAACTAACACAAGGTTGCATATTCAAAGAGCTTTTATTTGAGCCACAGACTGCAAATAATACGGGCTTCTTAAAAAGGATGTTGAATCGAGTAGAGAGCTTTAACCAGCAGGAAAAGTGTGGGCAGGAAAATTGCTATTTGCTTTTCGGAAATTGCTGCTAAGCAACATTAACACCTACAAGAAGCAGTTAAACAGGTCATCGGTGAAGAGTTTACAAATACAAATATCTTAACTTTAATTTTAGATTGCTCTGGAGTCTCCTTAGGTACACAAGTGTCTGCTGTGACTTGAAAGCGTCCTTTATCGATTTATAGGTGCCTTGTTAATAGAAGCAGCTAGTAACTTTGGCAACTGAACACTTTGGGTGTCACCACTGCACTTAAAATTGAGTGCCATCGTGTAGCTGTGTACAGATCAAAGGCCTGACTCGTGCTGAGCTAGGCGTGCCATAACTTACCTTTTTCTCGCACCAATCAGTATTTACTCTCCTTCTTAGAGGTTGAACATCAAAAATACAAAATCTTAAGTGACTTTTGCAAAACTTTAATGTTAAATGGCCCTTGCAACCTTCTTCCTGTCCTGGTTCCTCCTTTTGAACTAATGAGTCTGGCAGGGCTGATTACTGTGATGTTAGGACACTGCTGATAGGACTTCACAGAGACACGGGAATTGCCATACTGGATTGGATCAGTAGTCTCTCTAGTCCAGTATCTGGCAGGAGTGCCTGCACCGCTGCTTTAGAGCAGTGGTTCTCAAGCTGTTTACCATTGTGGGGTGCATATGCAGCTCTGTGGTATGTGGGCTGGATCCACACAATATATATACTACCTGGATGGCCCTGAGGATGTCACAGGGGTGATGGGCCACCGCTGTGTTGAGAACCGCTGCTTTAGAGGAAGGTGCCAGGAATCCCATAATGGACAGTTGTGGAATAATCAGTGTGACTGAAGCGGAGTTGCTATGCGATTTATGAACACTCAGAGGCCTGGACAGTGAGGGGAAGTTATTGTATATTGGGTTATGAGACTTCCTGTATGAATGCATTGATCTAGCACAATAGGGGGCTAGGAGAAGAACAAACATAAAGGCAAAACAGTGCCACCTCAAGTGCTTGGTCAGATGTTGTTTATCTTGGGAGCCAATTACAAGACAATGGCATACTTCCAGGCACCAGTCCGAAGTGCCACAGCTGATTTGCCAGGCTGGAAACTAGAGCTTAGAAGGACAGTAAACAGTTAAACTCTTCTCAGGAGAGGAAGGGGCAGTGGGTCTTTGTCAGGTGCTGTTCCTGATGAGAACAGACTGGTCCTGCAGGAGTGCCTGATAGCAAATGAGGCCTTCCCTGCTCCCAGGGAATGGGAAGCCTTAGGGATAGCAAGTTTAGTCTGGTTTGTTTTTACGATCCGTTTTCCATTCAGTGCTTTTGTTCTAAATAAATAATACTTTGCCGCATGGAGGCTGTTAGTCACTGGTAGCCACAGTCATTGTTCCCAAAGCGAACAGATAACTGCAGATACTGAACATAAGTCAGACCTTGCTGTGGTTATCACAGTTGATACACAGGGGACTGCAGCCCAGGGCCCGGGCCGAGAGCAGGAGAATGACGTGATTCTGTCTCAGGGAAGGTGAATCTGCAAGGAGTGCACTCGAAGAGACCAGGACGGGGCAGAGGGGCAGTTCCCCCTATGAACAGGCTGTCTCCGTTCATGGGCTAAGTTTCCTCCCAACTCCATTAGTTCGGGTATGTCTACACTGCAAAAAAAGATCTGTGGCAGCGAGTGTCTGAGCCCAGGTCAACCGACTCGGGCTTATGGGGCTTACACTATGGAGCTAAAAATAGCAGTGTAGATCCTGGGGCTGGGGCTCTGAGACGACCCCCCCCCTTCCCGCCGGGTTTCACTGCTATTTTTAGCCCTGTAGCACGAGTCCTGCCAGATGAGTCCGTTGATCCAGGCTCTGAGACTTGCTGCCATGGTCGTCTTTTACAGGGTAGATGTACCCTTAGCAGCTGGCTTACGTCCCAAATCATGAAGGTTTATATCCTTTATAAAATGGTTTTCATCCTATATAATGAACACAATGTTCTCATTCATATACATGTTTAATTCATTACGGTCTTAGTCTCAATGATAGCTTGTGACAGAGTTCCACATGTTAATTGTGTTGTAAAATACGTTGTCTTTTATCAGTGGGTTAAATTTCTTGTCTTTTTATTGACTGTTTCCTTGCTCTTGTATTGAGAGGGTCAATAAAAGCTCCAGACTTACCTTCTCTAGCCCATTCGTTATGTTATATATCTCCGATCTCCTCTAACCTTAATGTCCCAGTCTATTTAATCGCTCCTCCTAAAGAAATTTCTTCAGTCCTCTAATCCTTTTGGTGAATGTCTCCGAACACTCCCTCTTTCTGCTCTCTTAGACACCAGGTGACCAGACCTGCACACAGTGTTCCAGATCTGGGTGCACTGTTGTTTTATAGCCAGGCAAGATCACTCTTTTAGTATTGTTTTCTGTTCTGTTCTTTGTACATCCTGACACATTTGCCTCTCCTGATCGCTGCTACATACTGAGCAGAGATTTTAATTGAGCTGTCTGCATTGATGCTTAGAGTGCTTTCTTGAGTGGTTAATTAATTTAGAACCCAGCAGTGTGTATTGTAGCCAAATGACTCTTTCCAGTGTTTAATATTCCTTAAGGTAAAAAAAATAGGGTCTTATTGTAGCTTCTTGGTTCAAATAAATATTGGGTTCCCAGATGTTAATCACAATATCAAAATGATCCTTTGATAGGCTACTAAGTACTGTATTTTGCTCTTAAAAGTAACTAGTTTATTCATTGATTAAAACAAGGAGGCACATAGTCTGAAATAGTGTCTCTTCGCTTCCCAATCTGGTTAGATCAGGGGTTCTCAAACTGGGGGTTGGGACCCCTCTGGGGGTCACGAGGTTATTACATGGGGGGTTGCAAGCGGTCAACCACCACCCCAAATCCTGCTTTGCCTCCAGCATTTATAATGGTGTTAAATATATAAAAAAGTATTTTTAATTTTAAAGGGGGGGTCGCACTCCGAGGCTTGCTATGTGAAAGGGGTCACCAGTAAAAAAAAGCTTGAGAGCCACTGGTTTAGATGCTAACATTTGATCTAGCGTTTCAGTTCCTATCCGAGGATTGCTGTCCAGAGTTTCATGTGTACAAAGCTGTGCTGTGGATGGGGAACCCCGTTTATCTGACCCTCCCTTAACGGGCTCTCTGCAGTTACCAAACAACCAGGACTCCAGGGCCAGAAGCGGGCGATCCATCCTGTGGCCACTAGATGGTGCTGCGGCATCACATTTTCCCATTCTCTGGCTTATCCAGAGTTTTGATTATCTGATCTGGCCGTAGTCCCAATTAGACCAAATAAATGGGGTTCTATTGTATTTCTCCCCTTTTAGGGTGTGCACAAGCTAATAGTGATTGAGTCACAGATGGACCACTTTGTTAGCAATGTGGAGAAGAAATGGGTTGCCACGGTAGTTTACTATTGGTAAATGTAGCACTAGAGGCGTTGCCCCAGGCCTACTTGCTGTTAGGGTTTGCTTTTCAGGCACCTGCCTTTTCCTTGCAATCAAAAAAATCTCCCATTGACTTGACTTCCTGGTTCTAGTGCTGTTTTTTACTAGTTCAGAAACACTCGACTCTCTCTCTTTCCAGGAAACCCCAGCTCCTGCAGGGTGTCTATGCCATGGGCTTCAACCGACCCTCGAAAATACAGGAGAATGCTCTGCCCATGATGCTTGCTGAACCGTACGTATCCATGCTTTCCACTTCCCCTGGGTGTGTACTATTACTGGTAAACTGTAAACACTCTGGCTAGGAGACGGCCTACTTGAAGTGGCGTTGAGACACACTAGTGACTGTGCGCGCTGTGCTGAAGGGGCTTCCTTTCCATTGGACTGTGCTGCTGAAATTCTTTCGAATGCTGCCAGGCTACCCAGCAAACTTCCACAGGTCCCCATAAGCACCCTTTGCCTAGGCTTGCACTGCATCTTCAGCCACACTGAAGACAATGCCGTTCTTCCTGGCAGCAGTAAATCCGATCCTCTCAGCAATGTAGGGGAGATGAGGCTGTTCTGCACCAGCCCTGCATAACTCCTGGACAGGACAGAGCAGTCAAAATGCTGTGGCTCGTGTCCGCCTTGCTTCTCAGTGCCCTTTAGGTGAAGAGCATGGAGGAGTGAAGCGAACGCTAGGGGGAGATGAACAATATGGAAAACTACTGCAGCATCACAGCGGCTTTCCCTTCAAATCTCCATAGCGCATAGAAGCTGCTTGTGCCAAGATGCGTGCGCCCTGCAGAAAATTCACTCGTGTCCTCCTCCTTGTGCAGTCCTGCCCTTATGAAACTAGATGGTGACTTCAGTTAGGATGTGGCCAAGATGCAGGGCCAAATTAATCCAGAATGTATTAAAATCACTTATCTGTGGCTGCCATTCAGTTCATTTAAGCTGTGTTGCCAAATCTCACAACTGTGTATCTTGTATTAGCTGGTCATAGAATGGATTACATTTAACCTTGTGCCAAAATGTTTAAAATGTCCCCTTATGTGTTGATCCAGCCCACAGAACCTGATTGCACAGTCTCAGTCTGGTACTGGTAAGACAGCTGCCTTTGTCTTGGCCATGCTCAGCCGCGTTGAACCCGGGAACAAGTATCCACAGGTAGGGGCTACTGGAAT
Organism: Trachemys scripta elegans; assembly: GCF_013100865.1. Taxonomy (NCBI): domain Eukaryota; kingdom Metazoa; phylum Chordata; order Testudines; family Emydidae; genus Trachemys; species Trachemys scripta. The sequence continues at coordinate 14,613,629 of NC_048316.1, forward strand.
CTAATGGTTGTGCTGGTTTTTAGTTGTAGTGCAGCGCCATCTAGTGGAGAGAAGCTATATTCCTTTGATAAGACACTGGTAGCAGCTACATAGCTTCAGCTTCCCAGTGGGCTGTGGTGTCTGAGCATTGGGGAGCAGAGGCAGCAGAGTTGAAAATGCTGATTCTTTTTGTGCCGGGGTACTGGGTTCTCCCAGCTCTCCTGACCAGCCCGGTTCCCGCCCTCCCTTCTTTTCTCCACCTCTGTCTTTCTGTACCTGTAACAGCCAAATTGGAGTTACAGTGAGCAGCTGTGCTGGGGTGGGTGAGAGTGTGTGGGGGTGTTGAGGCGGGAGCAGGGATTGGACTGGAAGGGAGAGGATCTGTACTGACAAACCACCTGTGGTTGAGGAGCCCTGAGAAGTGGGGAGTAGATGGGGTGTTGAATGGTTTGTTTCTTGCCTCGTCCAGTTTACATTGATACCCAGTCCAGCACTCTAACACAAAGGTAACAGGGCCTTTTGCACAGGAGTTCGGCACGCTGGATAGGAGTTGGGAAAATTCAGTTTAGGAAGCCAGCTGATGTTTCTAACCACTGCTCCGAAGCAATGCGGAGTAGAGTTCCCACTTTCAGGGCGTGGGCAGGAGTCACGTCGCTTAGCTGTTCTGCCGAAACGGACTCAGCAGTTTTACCAAGGCAAGAGCTTCCTTGTTAAGGATGCTGTGTTATCTTCACTTCGAGCTACATTCATTAGAAATGTCCCTTATAAAAACGTATCTGTCTTTGTTAATATGGCACTTCGGCCATATTACCATAGTACTGAGCACCGACGTTCTTCGCAGGGTGTTCTGTTTACATGCTTATGTGGGCAATATAAAATATACAAGCTGTACAAAACTAACCGGTACAAGACGCTACACATGCAAATGAACTTCCTTTTAATTGGGTGACTTACTAAAAACACTGTTCAGCTGATGAGTGTTAATGAAATTTACCTACACCGGTGTTTATCCTAAAATATTGGTCATCTATTTGCACAGAGGTGAAGTTTCACAACTAAATGTATTTCACAGGAAAGTGTGATGATCGAATATACTCTTATCTGCTTTCCTTCCAGTGTTTGTGCCTTTCCCCAACATATGAGCTGGCACTTCAAACAGGAAAAGTAATTGAACAGATGGGAAAGTTTCATCCGGAGCTAAGTCTTGCATATGCTGTCCGAGGCAATAAATGTGAGTGTGAGGGAAAATACACCCCCTTTTTGAAGATCTAACCAGGGAGACTTACTCCTTTTTCTAGTGAGGTGTGGTAATGGGAATTTAATGCATTACTTTCTCTTAAAATTTGAAAGTGATTGGGTTTGACATCAGATACTCTTAGCACAGTTGGCCTGGAATCAAATTCTGTCAGGTTTGACTGCTGTACAGAACATGAGCTGGTGTAATGGGACTTCACTCTTGGAAGCCCTAAACTGGGCATGGAGTGGGAGTTGGACAGTTCATGGTCTGGGTTTTTTACTTGAGTTTCTTCCTCCGTCTCCTCAGAAAATAACTGAACTTTGTAACTATTAGTGAAATGGAAGTGGCTGACTAACTTTATTGGTGGCTGATCTGTTTTGTCCAAGTGACACTTTTTCATATTGTGGGTGGCTGGTGCAGATAATTACACATACTACTTGTTTCAGGTGTAGGCACTGTATAAACTGCTAAATTCGTGAAGTTGGGGAGAAGCGGTGGATCTTGTACGCTTCATAAGGGGTTAGTGTTCTGACAGATTACCTCCCTGACTGGGAAAGCAATGTTGGATGCTGCAGAACTGCCCTATAGAGCATGTAATGACATCTGTTGCTCTGGCACTAATGGGACTGTACTATTCACCCCCCCTTCTCCTCCCAAAAAGTCTCTCCAGAGTAGGGGAAGAACTCTGAGCAAGAGAGTAGGGTGGGGAGTAACATACACAATGATACAGCTTTCACCTCCTCATGGAAGTGCTGTGCACACACCTCTTATGAAAGCCTTTCTTTCTGTCTACTAACAGTGGAGAGAGGTCAGAAGATCTCTGAGCAGATTGTAATTGGCACTCCGGGCACTGTCCTGGACTGGTGCTCCAAACTGAAATTCATAGACCCCAAGAAGATTAAAGTGTTTGTCCTGGATGAGGCTGATGTGATGATAGCAACCCAGGGCCATCAAGATCAGAGCATCCGCATTCAGAGGTAAGGAACATCCCCATGCTGTCATCTGGGTTGCCTGAGGAAAGGGAAAGATACTAGTTCCCCTCCACCACAGCCAGTTGGTTTCTCTCATTGGCCTATTTAATGTCCCATTTCCTCTTCATGGTTGCAGGAAGGGATCTCTTCCAAATGGCAGGACGTGATTATTTGCTGATGACTAAGGCCACAGGCTACAATAGAAATACACTTAACTCTAATGCAGGCAGTTCATAAAGCTGGAATTTCATTGAAAGCAGACATTTAATTATTTCAAGGTTCGAGAACAGCCCTCCCTAGCCCCTGAGGAGGATTCATTGCTTAAAATGTCCAAATTTATCTGGATGCCACTGGCAAATTGAGTTGGGATGTGATTAGATATTCACAGGCTAATGTTTAGAAAGCCTAACAGACTGAAAAGGCTGATTCCAAAGGTTTGTAAGTGACATGCTATGCTGCCGGGCTACCGCAGGTGCCACTGGGCTGATGGTTTCTAATAAGGAAACCCTAACTTGTTTGCCTTGCCTTGCAGAATGCTCCCCAGAGATTGCCAGATGCTCCTATTTTCTGCCACCTTTGAAGATTCTGTATGGAAATTTGCCCAAAAAGTTGTTCCCGACCCCAACATCATCAAACTGAAGCGAGAGGAGGAGACACTGGACACCATTAAGCAATACTATGTTCTGTGTAATAATCGAGATGAGAAGTTCCAGGCTCTCTGTAATATATATGGAGCCATCACCATTGCCCAGGCCATGATCTTCTGTCATGTGAGTCGTTCTGGAGAATGACATGACCTTTGCCACGCCCTAAAGCGAAGGGAGCTCTCGTTAAAACAGCCCCATTCTGAAATAGTGTCTGCAGATGCCAAGAATCCTAGTGACACAGACTCCTTGCAAGATGATTGAGGGCATGATCGTTCTAGGAGCACAAATGGGCAACAAGCCATTCCTCATCTTGTCTTGGAAATGGAAAAATGCAGGAGAGTGGCTGGAAGAATCCGCCTTCTTGGCTTGTCTCTGACACTAATTGCCTGTTGGTCCTATCTCTGCTGAGGCTGGAACCCTACTAACAGCCGTTATTTAAAAAAATGGTTCCTAGTGAAGTTTCACTTACTCCTGTGGACACGGAGTTTCTTAAAATCGTGATAGCCAAACTGCCCCATGTGAGTCGTGGTAACCATGCTGGAGCCATCTAGCCCCAGCTGGTCTTAAACATGTTTGTTGCTTGCATGGTTCCAGCCATCGTGTGGCTCACTTTTATTTTTAAAGCGGTCTCTGAAAACCAAAGAATTTGGGGTTCTGTAAACCAATAAAATACGTCTCAAAACAAAGTGTACAACAAAATGATAAAAATAAAAGCAAGAAGGCTTTAATGGGGTGGAAAAATAAGTCTTGTAGGTAAAAGGACTGCCACTGGCTTGTGACTCTGCTAGACCTCAGTTTCCCTCTCTGTAAAATGGTGATGATACTCTCAGGCGTGTTGTGGCACTCTGGGATTCTTGTATGGAAGCTGCTGTAATTGCAAATTTTAATTGAGGCCCATGGTGATCACACTAGCAAAGCTTAGCTCTAGATAGGAAGAAGACTGGTATGTTAAGGCACGTATTCTGTACCCGAGTGTCCACTAAAGCGAAGAGCCGTTTCCTGCAGTTTTAAAATGCAATGTTTGATGTAGTCAGGACTTGAAAAATGAACTGGCATCTTGAATTTTATAGCAGCTTGACTCAACCCTTCAGCAGAGATTCTCACTGGATGGTCTTAAAGGGACGTTTTCAACTTGAAATCTAGCCAATTTCCAAAAATGAATAGTTAGTGATACCACATACGACACTTGTCCCAGTCTTCTTGGTGCAAGGCATGTGGTCTTACAATAAGTTTCCTATTAAGTCTTTTCCTTGTTGCTGAGAGACCAAGACAAGCAGTGGAGCTGCCTGACTACATACAAAGAGCTGTCCTTTGTAAAAGGAAATAGAAAACGTGTCTCTAAGCTTTATCATAATGTTAAGCTTTCAAACAGAAATGGGAGTGGTTTGGGTTCTTTGTTCCTTTTTAAACTGATGCTAGAATCCTGGAATAAGCAGAGTTGGAGCCCTGAGCGTTCCCTTCTGTTAAGAGAGGCCTGTTCCTGTTTGAAGTTCAAAAACTGTCTTCCCAGAAAGATTTTAATTGCTCTTGCTTTACATTTCAGACTCGTAAAACAGCGGGCTGGCTGGCAGGAGAGCTGTCGAAAGAAGGTCACCAGGTGGCATTGCTAAGTGGTGAGATGATGGTGGAACAAAGAGCTGCGGTGATCGAGCGTTTCAGAGAGGGCAAAGAGAAAGTGCTGGTGACCACAAATGTCTGTGCCAGAGGTAGAATACAATGTCACTGCATCTCGGGGAAGGGAAGCGGGTAGTTGTACTTGAGACGGGACTGTGCCGTCTGGTGACAGACATACAAAATATTGCTGTACCTCCTAAAGAAGAATTTGTAACCTGTGCTAGATTTGTACAAAAGAGTCCCTAACAAAACCATTCCAAGGGAGACTGACAGACGTGCTGTCCCCCAAAACTTCTGGGTGGTCCTTGTCGTGTGTGAGTTGGGTTAGGTCCGTCTCTGCTGGAATGGCTTAACATGGGATTTCCTTAAAGGAGACCTGAAGTAGGGTGAAGAATCTTCCCTTCCACCAGAGTCTCATTTTTCTGTCCTTTGGGCACATTGAGGCATCCCATGGCTGCACCCTGCCCTGGCTTGTGCGGTGGGCAAACAAATGTGTGCCCTGAATTTTCTCAACTTGATTTTCACTAGAGGTCAGGCAAAGGAATAAACTCCTGTGTGAGTTACAGCTAAAAGGGGCATTCTGGACATTGCCGAACACTTAAATGAAATAAGTTGACTGGCTCTCCTAGCCTGGCTGTTGAGAAGTAGGAGGGGCAATTGACTATATTTTAGAAGTTGTTGCAATTTATTAGTTTTTCTAGGCCCCATAAACATCAATATATAGTTCTGGTATGAAAGCATTAGGTCATGCAAAGGTGCTCAGTTTCTCTATGAGCTGAGGGGTGAAAACATTATCCATCCTCCATTTGATAGCATCCTCTCACTGTAGTATCTTAAAGGGTCCTCTATATGCTATGGAAACATATGTTTCCAATTATCCCTGTAAGTTTTGCTGAGCGCTCACTCTTGACATCGCTGCAGGCTTCATCATGGCACGTAGCTTAACTTTCCACGAAACTTGGCGGCAGTAATAGTGCAGTTCTGTGAAAGGTGTTGAAACTAATGGCTCTGGGTAAGCCCTAGATTCTGGGATCAAAACACTGAAACAATCCTGGACTAAAATGGGCTAAAGGGAGAGTTGTAATCTCTTGAACGCTTTCCTCCCCAGGGATTGATGTAGAGCAGGTCTCTGTGGTTATCAACTTTGACCTTCCTGTGGATAAAGATGGCAACCCAGATAATGAGACTTATCTGCATCGGATTGGGCGTACAGGTCGTTTTGGCAAGCGAGGACTGGCTGTTAACATGGTAGACAGCAAGCACAGCATGAATATTCTCAACAGAATTCAGGAACATTTCAGTAAGTCCCCTTTAGCTTCATTTCTTTTGCGTAGGTATAGCATTATTTCTATAGAATTTTGAGCAACTGTGTATCAGACAACCCTGACTCTAATTCTGATTTCCCTGTGGTCTTGGTCTTTGATTAGGCTTAGCAGAGTTTTGCTTTGCTACATACAGTCTGTCAAGGGTACCACTGCACTTTATGTAGCACCTTGTTTCAAAAATAACTAGGGGAATAGCCAGTTATTTGTATACATTAAAATGGGCATAACTTCGGATATAATTGTTTTATTTTACAGTAGAACAGTGAATACTGTTTAAATGGCAGGTATGATAGCCCATTTTGGTATATCTGAATAACTTCTACAACTGTCATAAGACAGTAAACTTTCAAAGTGATGCATGACAGAAGTGCCTGGGAGATCTTGCTTGTGTCCTGCCAAGTCAATCCAGTTCTCATCGGCTAACTGGTATCATTATTAAAAATTGTATTCCACAAACCATAATGTTACTTAAGTGCCCCTCAGCTTACAATAAAGACATTACCCCCGCCCCCAAGAAATTACTTCCAATTTGAAACTTGAGTGACCCAGTGATCTACAGTCACAGATCCAGAGGGTGTGGTCTGTGCCCCAGCCTGTAGCCAGTCCCTTGGAAGTGACCACTTGAGTGGGCCGAGCCCTAGGTACCCACACGGTTCCACTGGGGGAGGCCAGTGACCTCTAGGGGTGTGTCTACACTTACCGGTAGGTTGGCGCTGCTGCAGTCAATGCAGAGGCTGTCAATTTAGTGGGTCTAGTGAAGCTCTCCGGTCAACTCTGATAATCCACCACTCCAAGAAGAGTAAGGGAAGTCGATGGGCAAGTGCGGCGTAGGCACTGTGGTAAGGTGACCTGTGCCACGTTGACTCCAGTTACGTTATTCATGTCACTGGAGTAGTGTAACTTAAGTCAGCTTATCATGGTAGTATAGACAAGGCCTAACGCTTTGACACTGGGTCTTTGGGCACCAGCGAACCCTATCTCACTCTGGCTCCCTGCAGTGAATCCAGCCAAGCCAGACTCCTGCAGGAGGTTTGTACTGTACTCCTTCGGGGCACAATGTTCTGTATATGCCTTGACCCCAGACAGCTCTTCCAAAACAAGGTAACAATTCCTTAGTCACCTGACGTACAGAACCTGAAAGTCCTTGGGTCAGAATAGAGAGGCAAAGATTCAGATAAAGTTCAGAATGGCCAGCGTGGGGTCACGGCTCCCTTGAGCCATGCTGCTAAGGAGCCATCTTAGCGTGCTCTCCCCATCTCTGTCCCTCCTGTCCTTAGTGTATCTGTCACTCCAAAGGCCAGGTCTTAACCCCGCCACCTGATGTCTTTGTTCTCCAACTGGGGCTTTTGCTCAGTTTCCCTGCTGAGAGGTGGGGGGAAATCTCCTTCCTCTGTTGGTTGCTGGATGTGAACTTCTTGGCTGTACGTCAGGTGACTAAGGAATTGTTACCTTGTTTTGGAAGAGCTGTCTGGGGTCAAGGCATATACAGAACATTGTGCCCCGAAGGAGTACAGTACAAACCTCCTGCAGGAGTCTGGCTTGGCTGGATTCACTGCAGGGAGCCAGAGTGAGATAGGGTTCGCTGGTGCCCAAAGACCCAGTGTCAAAGCGTTAGGCCTTGTCTATACTACCATGATAAGCTGACTTAAGTTACACTACTCCAGTGACATGAATAACGTAACTGGAGTCAACGTGGCACAGGTCACCTTACCGCAGTGCCTACGCTGCACTTGCCCATCGACTTCCCTTACTCTTCTTGGAGTGGTGGATTATCAGAGTTGACCGGAGAGCTTCCCATTGCCTTTCTGGATCCTCCACTGATTTGGGTCCGTTTCAGCCTGTTCTTTAAATGACCTAGTCTTCATACCAGTCCAGATAGTTATGTGACACAACACCTCATGTCCCCCCCTCTCTGTCCCAAAAGCAGCTTTTTAATCCTTTACATTCATGCATAGCAATGCAAAGCACAAAGGGAAACTGAGGCATGAATAAGAATGTTTCCAAAATTCCCACTTTGTCACACTAAATTGTTGAGACTTGATTTATAAAACTTAATTTTATTGTGTTGGTCATGGATTGGGATAGATTCATCTTGTGACAAGAACAGAAGTGGGATTTAACACAGTAAGGTGGGACCTTGCTTCATCTTCTGGTCTCTCGTTGTACAAAGTAAACTAGTTCCGATTCTCTTCTAATCTTCTCTTGTAGACAAAAAGATAGAAAAACTGGATACTGACGACTTGGATGAAATTGAGAAAATAGCCAACTGAAACGCAGCTGCTGGAACTGATGTACGCCCTCCTGTGGTAGCTCTCCCACTACAATTGGCTCAGCGTTCAGATTGGCACACCTTTTGGCCAGTCATGAAAAGGACTCTTAAGATATAAATACACAGAAATTACCTCACTTTAAAAATTGCAGTTGGACTTAAAATTGTGCCGCTCTGCGGAAGAAGAGGAAATGTTTACAGAAGCTTTTAACATTTCTTAGTTTAGCCTTAAAATGGAAACATGTTTTAAATTCTAAGAAATAGATTTGCCAAAAAGTGGCCAATACATAAATATCTAAAAGGAATAAATAAATGCTTTATTTGGTTAATTGGGGTATTATTTTTCGATATATGTGATCAGTAAAACAAAACTCAACAGCCAAATATATGGACATTGACTTTAAAAAACAAGGCAGATGGTTTTGGCTAAAAACTAAACTCACATGAAATAGAATTTATTTTTCTAGTGCTGCCTTGTGCTCTAAAGGTTTGTTTTCTGGGTTCCTGATGGATTTGCCCTACTTTTCCTTAAGTAGATTGTCCAGAAGATCTTTCCACTAGCTCATATTCTCAGATAGTGGTGCAGTGTTGCTTTTGCTGGGCAGTATTTTGGTTTTAGTTCGTTTTTAGAATGGCCACTATTCATAAAGCAATGCAATGGTTGAAAGTGTTAATTAACTACTATAGAAATTCTATGATGCATTTAACCTTGCCAAACCAAATCTTGGTTCATGTGGGTGGGAGGGATCAGCAGTGTAAGGAGGACTGTACTAATCAATATCCAAAATAAATTCACCCCTATAAATGGTAGTGTCTCTTGGTAGAGGAGTGGGAGTTATAGTTACCTTTACGCAGGTGGTGCCAGTTTTAAAATGCTGCTGTTGTCTGGGCAGTTCCACATGAAGTCTCATATGGAGCTGTTGGACTCTACCAATCAATAATGGAAACAGGAATATTTATCTGGTAAAGAAAAATATAATAGCTTGTATTGACCAAAAATACCCTTAAATAGAACACCAAACTTGCCTGTTACAGCATGTTTCAGTACCACAGTCTTGAGTTAAATTGCTCAGCCAAAATACTGATGGGAAGCACTCCACTTTCATTGTGCTTGTATCGCAAAGCAGACAGGTCATCAGTCCCTACAAACCTTGCCCCAAAGGTGACCCTTGCCAGCGAAGGTTTTATTTAGAACTTCTAAGTTTGGGCTTTTAGTTGAGTTGGGATCACTTACCGTGCACAAATGGAAGTTTGTGGGTTTTTGTTTCTCCCCCGATTCCAGGAGAAGTAGGCTCCTAAACATTAACTTTGTGGTGCACAGTTCTTTTGGGAAAAGTGGACATGCGTGAGCAGCCATCGGACTGCTACTCAGTGCAGGAATCACTTCAAAACAAATGTATAAATTGTAAATTGAACTATAAATTTTCTTTGCAATTTTGGCCATCATATTCTGTTCAAAGACAGGAATGTTGATCCTTTTACCAAGTAAAAAAAGGCTCATTTAAAATGTACCTAAAATTTTAGGAAATTGTGCACCCTTTTATCAATTTGTACAAAGTCTTTAGTGAAAAAACTGTTTAATTTTAACTTTTTGTATTCTGGGGTGTATCTATTTTTATTCTGTTGAAAACCTATTTAAAGTGGCAGGTGAGTGAGTGCTTGCGTGTAGAGTGGAAGACTTGTTTCAATCACCTACTTTAATAGTACAGCTGAATGACCTTGTGACAGCAGTGCATTGGGTGAACTGTCATGAACGCTGCTGCTGGTCCTGTGTGCTGTTTCTAATGTACTTTTAATTGGAATAAAGAACATGTACTGAACTGTGCTTCGGTTAGTCTTTGTCTCTGGCATCCCTGTTTGTTATCAAATGTCTTGTGTAGAGGACTTGATGGAGATAGAGTTCTGGCAGTGCTTCCTCTTGGAATACTCCCAGGTGAATTCCACTGTGAAATATGAGATTAGTGTAACTGAGCTGCTGTATTTCCCAGATGCTCTCAGTGTCGAGTTATGGCACCGTCCCACCAGCCATTTATCATTAAACTATATTGAATAACGAATGAGATCAGATTAATTCTATTCTTCCCCAATGTCTCTTTTGATGCCAGGATTTTTCCTGGCATCAGCCTTAGTGGTAACTAAGCACTAAAGGATAAAACTTGAAGGTAGGTGCTAAATTTAAATTGTGCGTGGCCATTAAGGCACCTACACCTTTATTCTTGGGGAGCCACTCAAAATACTGCTGCTAGATTGTTCCAGCCAGCCACCCTGATCATCCCCTTCTCTTCACTTATTTTCTCCACTGGTTGTCCTTTAGCAGCTCTCTGGCCTGGCCTTCCCCTCCCTGCTTACATGGTCTTTACCAATGAAATATATATTATTATATATTTTATATTTATATATAAATATATATATGAAATATATATATATATTAATTTGAATTCCAAAACAGTTCACTACCTGCTTACAACACAGGTTAACAACTCTTTGCTGCTGGAAGACAGAGAAATCGGGTAAAGCATTTGCAGGACTGCTTGAGTGCAGTGATGTATAAGTAGAATTCTGGAAGTCTGACTTGTTTCTCTAGAAAGGCTGATTATTACTCTTGCCCAGATGTTATAACAGTCTATTTGAACATGCTGTTAAAAGTATGAGGAAATGTGGCAAGAGTGAAACCTCTAGTTCGTGTAAACCCTTGATTTCAAATCCAAGTTGCACTCAGGAAATCTTTGCTGGTCTTAGCTTCACACTGAAAACAGTTTATTTAACATTGTTTAAATGTAACATCATACACACATCTCAAACAGTAAATTGACAGTACTTGACCTAGTATTTGTTTTATAGCTTAAGTCTGAGTTTTTTTTTTTTACCACTTCCCTTAACCTATTCCTGTATGTCATGTGACTAGCTGATCTGTGGGGGAAGAGATTGTCAATGCATAAAATCTGCAGTAGTTACTGAAACAATGCCTGCAACAAGCTATCGTTTCCAGTGAAGTTGCTCAGATTTTTTCATAGCAAAGCTCTTCAGGACACATCCCTATTTTCCCTTTATTCTAGCCAAGATGTGACTTGAATAGGTGCATTAAAGTGGAAAAGGTTTGAAAACCATCTGGACTCCCTGTAGAGGAGGAAGCAATGGCTGCGGTAACACCTTACGGAGTTTTGGTCACATTTCACAACTAAGTATTTAAAAAGGGGTAGGAAGCCACCAGTTAATAGCTCAGATTTATTCAAAAAGAACTGAACACTTCGCTTATGGAGGTGGTTTGCATTCTTTAGCATTAGCGGGCTCTTCTATGCTGCAATGTGCTGGCCAACAACACTACACTCAGTTCTGCCACTTGAACCAGCCATCTCTCACGAACAGCCAACACTAAGTTCAGAACAGAAGAATACGCTGTATTCTTCCACGTAAAAAAATAATCATTCAGTTAGTTCATTCTTCCCACTGCTCTTGGCAATTTTCATAGTGAAACATTCTTTCTACCATGTTCCCAAATAGGTTTCTAATGAGGATTACAACTAAGCTCTGATACAGTTGTACCCCTGAAGGCAATTCAGAATGCTTTTAGCTTAGTGTAGTCACCTAAATGCTGCTATTGAAGTCAACAGACCAGTGTCACCACTTGCAGCATTGTATAGTGCTAGTACTTCAGCAGCTGTCTTGTTCTACGGGGCTTAATTGCTGGCCTACGAATATTTGCTTTTGACTGAAATTCAGCATATGTGATCACAGTAAAGAGCAAATTCTACCACCCTTTACAAAAGGTTGGTTTGGCCATTAGAGTGAGGCAAAAACACTGAATTTGTTTCACCTGTAATACTCAAAAGTAGCCTATTATTTGGCAAGCTGTCCAGTCAGGTAGCCTGATCCATTCTTTTATTATACTGGGTGTTCAACTCAGCTACTGCACATGGACAATAAGGTTTTCCACTAAAAAATGAGGCTTTTTAGCACGTGCACAGCAGCTGCATTAATACAGAAAGACAGGACCAAGCCATTCTACTCTCACAGGTTGATTTTTCTGAACTATAGAAAATAAACAGCACAATAGTTTGAGGTACAGTCTATTCGGTAAATAACAGCCCCAGCAGAACTCTTCCTGTACGTATTTAGCCAAAACGCAAAAGCAACAGTTAGTTGTTCAGGTTAATGCAGTTCAATTTAAAAGAGCGTTAAATTGCACTAGCAAACAGCACTGAAATTCAAAGTTACAGCAGACAATCCACCCTTAACTCTGGATTTCCTGATTTACAGGTGTGCATCACAATCCTATGCACTTGATGAAGAAAGAAAGCTAATGAGTTTTTAAAAAAGTCCTCTTTGTATCCATTCAGGAATCAGACCACCTTAACCATGACTTTCCTTTTATGAGAAGACAAAGCAGTCATACTCTTGAGGCACTGAGGTTATATGGGAATAGTTTGATTCTTGAATGTACTTTACCCTTGACCTTGTACTTTTAACACATCCCAGCAATGTATTTACTCTCTCAAACTCAGTTTGAGTTACTGCTGTGAGACCATTTGCTGTGTATTGACCACTGTAGCTGTTCTTGCAGCTAATAAGCTACCTTATTATGAAGATCATTAATGTAACTTTAAGGAATCAAAATAGAAATAAAAATAGTGCTGCTTGTATCTTCCCAGCTTCATGTATTATTCTGACTCGGACTTCAAGTGGGGAAATGGTGCATTCCTGGAACAAAAACAGAGAAGACAAGATAGGCCTCCCTGCACCAGAAGAGAGGGCATCAGAAAAGTGGGTCTTCCCAGAAGAATAGAAACTCTTTAAAAAAACATTTAGAAATACTATGAAGCCCAGAAGCTGGTGCCCACTCTTAAAGTGAATTATGATTGTACACATGGAAAAAATAGATACTCTTAATGTGGTGTGTACATAAACTTTAAAATAATTAAGAAGTATTTCAGCACACTCTATTTATATACAAGTCTACTTCAAGGGAAGTGCCTGGAAGACCGCGGGACTAAGAAGTAGACCACTGAAACAGATCAGGCTGGTTCAGTGCTTAGACCACTCATCAAAGGGAAGTCCATGGCATCCAACAGAGTTACATGCTAAAGGGTGACCGAAGTTGTGTAAGAATCGTCGTACATTTAGAGATCTCCCTCTTGTTCTTCCTGTAGGATGCACAACACTGACTTGTGTGGGATCCCGCACTCTTGCAGGGACTTGGTCAGGTCAGGAAAGCTCCTCCTAGGCACTTCCATTGTTTCAACACTGCAGCGTTTGTATTTGGTTGTGTTCTTTTGTTCTGCCACAGCGAGGACCGTCTGAAGGCTGTCCGTAGGCCTGAAGTGATGTTCAAATCTTTGACCAGAAGGAGACCTAACGGCAAGCAGCAGTCTTGGTTCTTTCTTCAGTGGCTCCTCCAAGTTTAAAACTGAGGATGAAGAACTTTCTTCTCTTGTTTTCCTTAACGGCTTCTTCTCTGAAATGGGAGGCTGGACTTTTGAGCATTCCCCTCTAGCCCCTTCATTCTCTGTCACTACACCAGTGGATTTTCCCTCTCTGGGAAGAGCTTTGGATGGTTGCTGCTCCTCCTGTCTACTACTCATTTTCAGTTTCTTGGTCTGTTCGATCACTGTTTCCACAGCACCCTTCCTGCTGATGGACGGGAGCACTCTGTACTTATTTAGGGAAGAGGAGGTCCTCAAGGGCACTTGCTGGAGGAGCTCTGGGATTTCATCAGGAGACACCTGCCCTGGCTGGCAAGATGGTTTGGTAGATGCTCTTTGATTGCTTGCTGCTTCATAGGGAGCTGCTGGCTGAGGGGAGGATGGCACTCTATAAGAATAGGCCTCCACACTATGGGAGTAATTCAAGCTTGATCTCGTGCGTCCCTTAGCAGATTTCGGCCGGGTGACATGCATATTGATGGTGTTTGACCGCCAAATGAAAGCTTCTGCAGTGCCCAAAGTGGTGTTGCATTCAGATGGTGCTACTGTGGCCATTGCTTCTCAAGACTCCTGTAGAGAGGGTGACGGGGAAGAAAAAAGTTACAGGAATCCGTCAAAAAATCTCTACAGCATTTTACTTCACTAGAGTTACCCCTGTTTTTATGCTGCACTGTGTTTAACATGATAGGGTATCCTGGCATGTGTTGGTTCACTGTGTGCAGGGAGATTACAGACCAGCTCTGTGGCTGTGTCAAGTATCAAGTTTGTGGCCTGTATTCCCAGATGCTGGCTTTGTAACAGATCAAGGTTCTTTGGGGTAGGGAACAGGCCTGTATGTCTGTAAAACATTATGTTCGCCTATAGTGATGTAGGAACAAACAAAAGTGGGTTTCCTCTGGAAGGATCCCAAAGCACCTTTCAAGCTACGTACTCGCAACACGATGCAGCCACAGCTGGGATGAAGGGCTGTGGTCAGCTGCACAACAGAGGAAGGGAAATGCTGATAAAGGACACCAGAGCTGTGAAAAGTGCCATGGGATTTTTAATAATAGCAGCATGGTACTCCATTCACTAAGATCAGAAGGACAAATGGGTGAGTCAGTCCCGCTGGGATCAGAACCATGACTCTTGGGGAGTTCAAATATTAAAGCCAGATAACAAGAGAGAGGTTTTAAGTCTGTTTACATGGTATATGCTGTATATTGTTTGCATAGCACTCTATATCAAGTGCTAAGTGTTCTTACTGTTTTTCAAGGATTTAATGTAGGGGAAGCCTTTATTATTTTAATAGATGGAACGGGGTGTTATTTATTATTTGTCTTTCAGTACTTTTCTAGAGCCACCAGCTGGGGTTGGGGCCCACTAGTGCTAGGCAGCGTGCACTACGAGACAGTAACTGCTCCAAACAGCTCATTATCTAAACAGATAAGACACTCTAAGGGTGGGTGAGAGGAAGTATTATGATCCTTAACCAAGATCACACAAGCCTGTGGTAGAGCCAGGAACTCTTGAGTCTCAGACCAATGTTTTAGCCACAGTCTTTCCTCTCTAAGGGTATGTCTACACTGTAGCTTTAGCCTGTGCTCCCAAGCCCATCCATACACAAAACCATCAAGCATGTGCTTATTTTGCACTTTGAACCCATGCTTGCTTGCATGGCTGGGGGTAGGAGTTGTAGCCCAAGTAGTGCTTTAGCTCTGGCTGGAACTTGCCCATTTTGCAGTAAGGATGCGACTTGTATAGTCCTTTGTCCTTCCCACAATTCCCCTTCTCTCTTCCCCAGAGGACAGGCAAGTTCTCCCGCAATTGACAAAACTGTGAAAGGATCCTAGAGCATCTCAGCACAAAGAATCATGGATTCTGCCCCCAGCCACACATAAGGGAGTACAGATGCAGTGGGTAGGGCTTTGCTCTGGGAATGCTCCCACCCAGGCTAGACTAACTTGCGTGCTCCAACCTATTCCCAGGATAACTCTGCAGTGTAGCCAACCGTGCATGTGTCAGTTTGTACAAAGGTTTTAGTGAAAAACATGTAAACCGTTTTTTATTCTGATGTTATTCACTCATTGAATGTGGCAAGCAAGTGTATGTGGAGGAGCAGATATGACATCATTGCTGTCTCTGAGGTGTCGATTAAGTTCCCAGTGTGGACTTTTAAGTACAACTGACTGCACTGTGGCTTTAAAAAAAATTTAGAAGTCTCTTATTTAAGTCCTTTGAGCCACTCTGACTGATTCAATCCACTGAAACCTGTTGTAAGTGACCAGTCAAAAGACCTTGAAGGTCATCTCCTTAATGGGTGTTACTATATAGGCCTTCTAATAAAGATGGAGTAGAATTCTACTCAGAGACTCTGATCCTCAGCTGCAATGAGACCACTTTGCTCCAACAATTCAAAGCAGTCTTAGAGCCACGGGAGGATCGTCCAGTGGCTTAGAGGTAGGATAATGATGCCTACATCACCCACTCGCTTGGTAAGGGTGGTTTGGCCAAGGAAAAGGGGGCAAGTTTTCCACATGACCTGGCAATCCCTGGATGCCATAATGGTTCTTTCAGACCATTGTCACACACTGGCTACCCCAAAACCAAACAAAACCTTGGGAATGACCAATCTTTAGCAATGGCAGGTTTATTTGGATTTACACCCCTCTGCAGGGAAAGTTGCCCCACCCTCCCGCCATCTAACCCACCTTCATAATCCAATGTCTCTTCTCAAGTGCATAAACCGTCTGTTACTCCAAGGGGGATGCCAACATTCATGTTCCACCGTATTCATCAAATTAACTAGAGTTGGAAAACCAGATGCTCATGGGCCTTTTGCCAGTGATGTGTTATTTAACACCTTGTTTCTCCGCCTTCCTCTCTTGTCTCAGTGAAATGGAAATGATCAGTAAATTAAACGTCTAGCAAAGACAAAGTACAGTCTCAATGTACAGGTGTGCCTTGGCATGCTTTCACTATCAAGCTTTTCTAAGGTACAATAATCATCACTCAGCCACCTGAATAAGTGATCTATTTACTTACAACACAAATGCACAGGCAAGCGGACTGACAGTAATAATCTGGACACAAAATCTAAGTCACCAATAATAATTTCCTAGGAGTATATTAAAAGGGCAGGAGTGTTATTTGGTTTAGAAGACCTTCAAATAAACTCCAAGGCAGCAAAATCAATATGAAGAGCTAAAAGCCATGGTCTTACACCCCTTCGAAGAAGGATTCTTGAACATGGCAAATCAGCGTTACCAGCTGTCTAGAAATATATTGACAGTGAGCAAAATTATGAATAATCCCCTAAGAAATTCGCTGTTTGCATCTTCTGAGTGCTGGACAGCATCATTTCATTTTAAAATAAGTGTTTAGCATTTAAAATTGTCACACCAGTCTTTAAACAAGACATTTTAAACTGGGTTTCTCAATCAGAGGCCCATATTAATAGCGCCGTGCACTGTATTAAGAAGATTTTAAGCAGCGGGAGACCCAAGATAGTAGTTACTGCTTTCCCAAAGGGCATAGAAAATGGAGAGGACAGGGAGTTCTTTTGAATAAATGGGTATAATTACCGAGCAAGCAGTCCAATACTCACTTGACTCAACCTTTCTTGACTTTGTGCAATTGTTGCGACATCTAAAGCTCAGTCCAGAAGAGCCCTAATTTGGTGAGGGCAGCATTGGCAACTAGCCAGGGGCCCAAGGGCTCCATGCATTTTGTATATGTTTACACAGTTGGTTCAATCAACAATAAATGCACAAATCCCCTAGACTGGTGAACAGAAGCTGCATTGTCATTTGAGTGCACTAGTACTCAAACCTGCATCTGATCTGCTTTGTCCTCATGCTGCATTTACCAGGACAGGACGCCCACTGGGCAGCATTTAGGACTCCAAAGGATGCACTCTGGGTGTGGTACTAAGAGGCCTATGCTTTCAAAAGTGGCCACTAATTTTGAGGCCTTCAAGTTTTGGGTGCCCAACTTCAGTCACATTGGATGTGATTTTTCAGCCATGCTGAGCTCCCAGCCAGAGCTGCTCACCACCTCTGAAAATCCATGTTTCAAAATAATACCCCCCAGCTCTTAGCTAGCACTTTCCATCAGCTGATCTCAAAGCAAAGCTTTGAATCAGCTCAGACACAACATTTTACAAAGGAGGGTCAGTGGGGAAACTGAGGGGAAGTGACTTGGCCAAGGTTACCCAGCAGGCCAGTGGCGGAGCTGGGAACAGGTCTCCCCTGACTCCCAGTCCCGTGCTCTATCTACTAGTCACACCTGCCTCCCTTAGGAGCTCAAGTCTGGGGGGGAGCACTCAGAACTGGTGGCTACTTTGGGAAACGTCCCCTTGCTGTCGATCTACCCTCCATGGTGCACCCCAGAGGCGCTGCCCTGCCCGCCCCGCCCTGCCCGGCACCCTCTGGGCACCCCGGGGGGGGGGGGAGGATTTGGCGCTTGTGCTGGTGGGAAGGCCGAGAAGTGTCTGTGTCCTGAGGGTCCCCCCCACGCCCCCAGCAAGCCAGAGCCAGGGGTGGGGAGCGGGACGGGCCCTGGCTCAGAACGGGGCGGGGCGGGTCCCAGGGGTGCTTGGTCGGGCGAGGGGCTGGGTCGCCAGGAGGAGGCTCCTGAAAGGAGGGGGAATCCCTGGGGGGGCACCCAGGTCCCGAGCGAGGGGAGGGTCGGCACAGTGCAGGGGGGCCCCCCCGGGGCGGAGGGGCGGGGTGCAGGGGGCCCCCGGCACAGAGTCCCCGGGGAAGGCCCGAGAAGGGCCCGCGGCTGCTCACGGGGCTGATCCCGTCTCTCACCTCCGCGCCGCTCCATCCGGCAGCCTTCGCCCAGCCCCGCTGGTAAACAGCCCCGCGTTGCCACGGCAACCGGCCCCGCCCGTCACCCACTTCCGGCAGTGACCGGAACAAAGCTGACCCCGAACCACAGAGAGCGAAGGGAAGGCTGGCTAGAGTGTACACACACACATACCTCCCCCCCTCCTCCAATGCAAGGGTATCCGCTGCCAGCCCACTCTGGAACGACCAGGGTCCTGGCCCGGGTTCAGCGGGGTGGCCCCTACCTGGCTGGGAGGGTCCTTCCCAGGCCCCATGTCACTATGGTAACGCCCCCGTGGTGCCACAACGCGGCAGGGGCTCGGCCCCTCAGGGACACGCTGCCCCCTGGCCGCCCGGGAAATCCTGGAGGCTGCTCAGTGCCCTCTGCCCTTATTCTTCTTATGGGGGGATATTGCTGCTTAGGGCCCCCAGCGGGCCAGCACTGCCTTTGTGGCCATGGTCCAGGTGTGTACAGCACCTAGCGCGCTGGGGGCGCTACCTAGGGGTGCCAGGCGTCTGGTTTTCAGCCGGTCGAAAAGGGACCCTGGTGGCTCCAGTCAGCACCGGTGAGCAGGCGCTAAAAGTCTGGTTAGTGGCTCAGTGGGGCTAAGGGAGGTTTCCTGCCTGCCCTGGCACCCCGCAGCTCCCAGAGGCTGCTGGTATGTCTGGCTCCTAGGCACAGAAGCAGCCACTGGGCTTTGCATGCTGCCCCCGCTCTGAGTGCCAGTTCTGCAGCTCCCATTGGCTGGGAACCGCGGCCAATGGGAGCTGCAGAGGCAGCACCTGCAGGCACGGGCAGTGCGCAGAGCCACCTGGTCCCTCCGCCTAGGAGCTGGACATGTGGGCCGCTACTCGGAGCTGCCTGAGGTAAGCGTTGCCTGGAGCCTGCACCCTGAACCTCTTCCTGCACCTCAACCCCTAGCCCTGAGCTGCCCCCACCCAAACTCCCTCCCAGGCCTGCACCCCACATCCCTTCCTGCACCCCAACCCCCTGCCTCATCCCTGAGTCCCCTCCTGCACCCCAAACTCCTCATTCCCAGCCCCACCCCAGAGCCCACACCCCCAGATGGAGCCCTCATCTGCTCCTGCACTGCAACCCCCCTTCCCCAACCCAGAGCCTCTTGTACCCTGAACCTCTCATTTCTGCCCCCCCAAAGCCTGCACCCCCAGCCAGAGCTCACACCCTCTCCTGCACTCCAACCCCCTGCCCCAGCCCAGTGAAAGTGAATGAGGGTGGGGTAGAGCAAGCGATGGATGGGAGGGGGGATACAGGGGGCAGGGCCTTGGCCTTAGAGAAGGGGTGAGGCCTGGGGGCAGGGTAAGGGTGTTATTATCTGGTAACTGTTTCCCCTCCACCATTATTTGGGTTGCAGACGGGTATGGTTTGAGAAGGAGGTTGTGGGGACTGGAATAGAAACAAAGTGTTCTTTGAGGATCTGTTGCTCCCTAGAGCTGTGGTCCCCAACGTTTTTAAGCCCAAGATCACTTTTTGAATTTAAGGGCAAACCAGGATCTACCCCACCCCTTCCCCAAAGCCCCGCACTGCTTGCTCTCCCTTACCCTCACTCACTTTCACAGGGCTGGGGCAGGGGCTTGGGGTGCAGGAGGGGATGCAGGCTCTGGGCTGGGGCCAAGGGGTTCTCAGTGTGGGAGGAGGTTCTGGGCTGAGCCTGGGGCAGGGGTTTGGTAGAGGAGGGGGTTTGGGGTGCTGGCTCTGGGAGGGGGCTCAGGGTTGGAGTGCGGCCTCTCGCCGGGCAGCACACGAAGATCCCTCCTTGCGGGGGCTTGCTGGCCGCTTCTGGGAGCAGCATGGGACCGCAGCAGGCTGGGAGCCTGCCTTAGCAGCAGCCCTGCTACACCCCCGGAGATTGTGATCGACTGGTAGAGTCCCCAGGATCGACCAGTCGATCGCAATGGACGGCTTGGTGACCACTGCTCTACAGGAAGCAGGCGGGCTTTGGCTGGATTAAAGTTGTGGGGGGTTTATGCACCTGGTTTTGACCCATTCTGTTGGCTACCCCTGATGCTAGAATATATAAATAAGTGCTTACCAGGCAGATCTCACACTATGCAGGCAGGAGTAAAATTATTTAGGGCCACAAAACGGATCTACTTTGCTAGGCGTCATGTCAGAATGATGGCTTTGTTCCATCATTGGAGTGCTGCATCACAACTCAGTGATGTTGTTGATGGATCTTCACCAGGTTGGATTTTGATGTGTGGTTTGTTGTGATGGCACCAACCCCGTTGTCGGTTTTAGGAGAGCAGCAGGATTGTCTTTCAGAACCTGCTGCTTTTTAAAATATGCAGTGCAAAGAAGGACATGTCACTTAAAAAAACAGATGTTTCTGCTCTGCAATAGGATTCTGTTTATAGTTCACAGACTTGCACAATGGCCAGGGTTGAAAATGTAATGCCAGCTATGCAGAGGGTAAAAAGGTCTGAAAAATCAATCACCAAAGAGTAAGAAGGAAAGGGGAGACCAAAGAGACAGCTAGAGGAAAAGAAGAACTAAATAAGGAACCTGTTTCTAAAGAAGATGGATAGAGAAATCCAGGAAATCAGATGTGGAAGGATAGACAAATCAGGAACACACACGTCTGTATCTATATCAGAGTTATTGTGCTTGATTCTCCATTGCCTTTTAACTTGTGTCATTATTGACACCTAGGAAAAGGGAGTGTGAGATACTTCAGAATCAGGATGGGAACATTTTACAGTCAGTTTAAAGTAACTCTCGTCACCAGTTGCAAGGCAATGGGGAATTGGGACCACTAACAAAACTTCGCCCTGAAAGCACAAGTCACCACCACAAAACAACCAAAAGTAAGCACAGATCTAAAGAAAATAATGCACAAGAACAAATAAGGAAAAGAAATAGCATTTGATCTAGACCACAATGTTGGTGTGGCTTTTGCTATTGTAAAAGAATTGTCAGGGGTCCAAAGTAAAAGGATCTTCTAAGATGGAAAATATACTTAATTTTTTTAAGTTTATTGTCAGGCTTGGTATAATATATTATATATTGATTTTTCTCCGAGGCTGTATAACATCTCTAAATGTTCTGAATTATTTTTAAGTTTTGAGTTTGGACCTCCATAAAAGAACAGCCCTTTTTAGAATTGTGGAAGCCTCATTCTTTGTATTTGAATGTAATATATAGCCATTAAAAACCAAGTTCTCCTATGTTAAATATTGTGCCAGGACCTCAGCTAATGTAAATTGTCATAGCTCCATTGAAGCAAAAAGTGCTATGCCGACTTGTACTACCTGAGGATATGACCCATTAACTTTGAAATCTGAGCTGAGATTTAAAAATCTCTAGCTATGAAAATAATATGTAGAGTAGTAACAAGGTAATATTAAATTCAGAATGCTTATCTCAGACTTTAGTGAGAAAGTTAAATCTGTTTAAAAAAAAATGTTTTAAGTGACTGTTTGAGAGATCACTCCCTCCTTAACCCTGATAATAGGACAGGTCAAGGATACTCCAGGGGGAAAAAGAAGTAAAATCTTCAAACAATCAAATGAAGAACATACAACAGTGTAAAGACAAATGGTAGTGTTTTGGCTTCAGTTATGAAATCGTATGTTTTGCTATTAAGAATTAACACACAGTGGGCCAAACTGAAGTCTGAAGTTTTACAGCTGGGTTGAATTTGGCCACCTGTTACTTTCCTCATCTACAAAGATTTCACATTAAAGAGCAGGTTTATTTTATGGGACCATGTTCTGCTGCAGCTTGCTATGAGTAACCCTCATTCCTTGTATCCTGTGCGGAAAGAATAGAACCCCTCGGCATTACCACAATACCATTGTTTGGCTTTCCAGTATGACGGGAAATGTTTTCAATCCCAAATGAAATCTTTTCATTTACATTAAAAACAATTGAAAACACATGTCTCTTCATCTGGGGCCCAAACCTGAAGTTCTCGCTCAAGACCAGGTTCTCAGCTCCATTTACACCAGCTCAGGATATGGTGTTCAGTTTTCACTCAGTTTCTTTGGAGGATTTACTAAGACAAACTCCCACTGAAGTCAATGGGAGTTTTACCTAAGCAAGGTCTGTGTAAATTTCAAGGGGTTAGTTCTGCCACTCTTAGTTATCTTGAATAATCTCTTATTTACACAAGTAGTCCCGTGGAGTTCATTGGGACTATCCACAGTGTAAGCTGATGCAGAGAAGAGTATCGGAATAAGGACCGTAGGGTTAGGGTTAATTCTCCTCTCGTTCATACCAGTTTTACACTGGTGTAATTCTACTGAGTTTGATTATGTGATTCTTGACTTACACTTGTGTAACTGAAAAAAATTAAGCTCAACCCTTTAAAAAAAAAAAAACGTTGAAAAACTGCAGCACACATTCAGTTTTGAGACCTGGAGGTACTTGTCTGTGTCTCTTTAACCTTCGTCATGTCTGATAAAGTACAGTCAGCGGGTTGGTTGATCAGCTAGCTTTGTTTTGCATCTTCCACTTGTTTTGTAAGGGTGGGTATGACTGTGCAGTGTATGTTTTTAAGGTTGTGTCTTTTTACCATTGCTCAGGTTATGCAAATGATATCTGACTCAATATGTTTTACAGCTGCGCTGCGCAAAGAAGCATCTGTTCGATGTTATTGACATTTTGATATCTCTGTATTTTCTTTTTTCTTTGTGAATGTTTCATGTTAACCAAATGCTTTACCCATTAACAAACATACATCTCTGAATAAAAGATGATCGGGTCTCCTAGTAAGGAGCAACAAATAGGTAGAGAAGAGAAACACAGATAAATTGGGACATCTACCCAACCAGTGTGAGAAGATCAAGGTGTATTGGCGCACTAAACATAAATGAGGAAATATTGCTTACCAACAAACAACTTACAATAATGTGTCAGATCAAAGCATCTCAGAATACTTGTCATATTCAAATTTACTGATCATCCTTGAGCAGGCATCTTCACTTTGACATCTCCTGCACACGAATGTTTAGATTTAACACCACTGTTTGCTTGCTGTGTTGATAGGATCTTTTATCAGTTGTCAATGGAATAATAAACTGTCCCAAATATTATTTAAACTCTGGGCTAATGGTTCAGAGTAGATACACCTTTGAAGAGAAGGTTTGATTTTGTTTGCTCTCTATTTTCAGGTCCATTATAGAGATGAATAGCCTGTTGATATTTGCTGCGCTTGTTGCCTGCTGTGATTATAAGAGTGTCTTTCAAACTGGAACGTATGTTGAGGTAATTTATCAGCTCCCAGATACCTGTAGTCCCCATGCTTCAGCTTACAAAATTCACATCGGGTTTTCTTTTTAAGGTGAACTAATCATTATTCTTCTTAATACTTAGTGCTATAGTCTTCTCTACACCTTGGGAAGTAGGTGTTTTTATTGCCATTTTTATGGATGAGGCTACTGAGGCAAATTTTAAGGGCTTGATTTAAGCAACTGCTGAAAACCCATAGCTCCTTTTAAATTCCATGGGAGCTGTGGGTGCTTAACACGTCTTAAAATCTGGCCCCATGTGACTTGCCCAAGGTCGCTGGAGGTTTCAGTGTCCGAGTTCCTGGGTCTCCATTGTCAAAGTTAGAATCAGGACTCACAATTTTGTCAAGACCACTCTGTTTATTAGCACAGCGCTCTGCTAATACAATCAGATAATGTGAGCCTCCATGCAAGATTCAAACAGTCTTATTTATACAGATAAAAGGGTGCAAACTAAACAAAAGGACAGAGAGCAAAATTGTAAAATATGCATGGAGCACAATATGCATATCCTGCTTCCTTGTTAACTCTTATCGATCTAAGACTAATGCTTCACCAATTGCCCTTAAGTGGCAAGTTAATCAGTTAATGTCTGCTTTCCTGCCCACCTGGCTTGCAGCATTTCTCATTTCTACTTAAAGGTACATACAGCATTCTTTAATTCATTCTATTTCTTTAGTATAATTCATTTCACTTTCACACCATCTTGTGCACAGATCTCTGGGTTATGCCTTTCTCAAAGGGCTGCAAAGCTTTTGCTAAAAGTTTTGTGAAGAACCTAAAGATTGGTACAGTTAATTTTAAAGGGAAAGCAGTAAATTCCATTTCACTGGTGGTTCCTATGTCTAGGGTTCTGTGTTTTCACTACAATAGTTGCTAGTATCAAGCACCTAAACCAGAGAAAGGAGCTGTTATTTTATGTGCCATCAGCATCTGCAACACCAGTGCCAGTGTAGGATCTGCGTTCAGGATTCTAGCAGGTAAGTAAAGAGGAAACTGATTTACAAAGATTCCATCTGAGCTTGTGTTTGTTGGTAACTTCCCAGACTACACATACATCTTGCTATTGCTCTGGGATTTTAAACTATTTTTGTTAAGCTTTGCAATTTACCTATATCTCTTCTGCTTAATCATTTTGAACATTGGTCCTAGTCCTATAAAGGGAACATTTCCCTCCCTTCCAGTGAATTTAATGTTTCCCTTTGTTCTTTTGCAGATGTCAGCATGGCACATGGGAGTGCTTTGGAGTTTAACAAAATGATTAAAGCTGCTACTGGGAAATGTCATGTTTTCCTATTACGGATGTTACTGTGGATTAAGTGGAAAGGAAACTGCACTAGATGTTACTGAAAGGAGAAGCATAAAATTCTGTCTAGCTACAGAAAACACTTTTCTGGACAAGAGCCAGCTACTATCTGTCTGGGATCGGGAAGAAATTTCCCTTATGGGCAGGTTATTTTGTAATTGTCCCTTATGGGTTTTTTGTACCTTCCTCTGAAATATCTGATACTGGTCACTGTCTGAAACCTCTATTCTTCACAATCACATTCAAGGGCACAAGCTTAACTCTAACCTTAGCAAATTTAAGATACTCTACTAGGAGGCGTGCTGTCACTTTAAAAGTCTAACCAAAAAGGTGGGGGGTAAGAGGGTAAAGTGTCTAACTTTAACTGAGGGACTGGATGTGTGCATCATGGGTACTTGTATGCTGGCACTGAAAGAGGGTTTATTGTGCAGACGACAAGTATATAACTGTATTTGGGTATAGTGGGGTTTGGGTGGTAAGGCATGTGAATTGTGGTTGTCTTGGGTATTCATTTTGCTTTACCTGATGGTGGCCTTTTCCCTATAAGGCTTATTTAACTTTTTTCTCCAGTTTAGGGTTGAGTTAGGGGATGAAGGTGTGAGATGACAAGAGTAAAATATCCCAACTCTCGTATATAATGCAGTGTAGAGAAAATTTTGAAACTTTGTGACCCAGGCCTGATTTTTGTATGTTTCTCCCTCAAGGTGCTGCTATATCCCTGACTGCTGTCAAGGCAAACAAAGAGAAAAGAACTTTAAGCTGGTACTGACGAAATAGAAGTTCAGCATCAGCGATGGAAAAATCATCTGCAGTGAGTACTTTTCTGCTGCATGGACAAATTGCATTGCAGTTTCTTTGTTGCCCTCAAGTCCATCTCCATTTTATCTTTGGATTAATGTTAGCGGGGCCTGGAAAAGCCAAAAGAGTGAAAATTGTTCAGAGGGCTGGGCTAATGTAGCTACTTACAGTATGTGACCAAGGGTAGAAAGAAATGTCAGCTCTCTGTGGTGATGCTACTACAAAAACATCCCAGCGTGCAGTGATGCCAGGGGGTCGATTCTTTGCCCCAGAACAGTGCAGTAAACTCAAGAATATAAATTCCATCCCAAGTTTAAGATAATCTCTCTCTCTTGATAGCCGTATTGCATACTGGGATGTTTTTGCAGCAGCATCCCCACATAGAAAGCTGGTTTTTCTCTTCTTTGTAAGCTTGGTCACATACTGTAAGTAGGTGGTCTAAAAGACCATTTCTAAGTAATATTAAATGATAGGCAGACTGAAACATACACGTGGTAATACATATGCACACACACACATCATTGTGGGGGAATAACATAATAATAAAATAATAGTGGAAAATAGCATACAAAGGGCCAAATTCATCCCTATGATAATTCCACTGACTCCTGCAGATTTGCAGGATGTAGTGGCCCATTGGCTGTTATTTTCAGTACTGTTTGTACAATTTCGTCTCTCAGCATTCAGCACCGTCTCCACCCACTAACTAAATCAGCTCATTAAAGCAGGTACAGAAGTGGGCTTGTTAAACTTTTATAGCATGTAACCTACTGAATACTCCATTGTTTTTCTTTTAATCTTTCTAAGAATTCCCACCTCCGAGTGATCAAACATTTATAGCTATTGTTATCTTTTCGGTGGCTCATACACAAGGCCTTCAGTTGAAACCCCACCCGCTTGTGGCAAGCAAGAAATTCCACCCTGCGGTGGCTGCCTAAGTAACGAGCACAGCTAGAGATAAGGAATGTACACCGTGAAACAGCAACGTAAAAACCTTCACCACGTCAACCATGCTGCACATTATGGAGGTTGACACTGTCAAATCTTGTAGTGTAGCTACAAATCAAAGTGATTGGGCAAAGACTCCACTTCAACCCCACTTCTGTTCGCTCTGTGACTATAAGACTAGTCTTTGGGCTCATTTTCCTCTCACATTGATGCAAACCCACAATGAGGTCCAAATCGATTCCTGTGTTCCCTTTGGTCGATGGTTTTATGCACTATTAGACTCCACAAGGAGAGCTGCGTGTTATTTGGGACCCCTTGTACTCCTCTTGCTTGAGGGTCAAGATCAGCTGGGATGCTTGAGCTGACGGGGCATAGATTTGCATGTCAGGAGGCGGCAATATGGTGTTCATGGTGACTCTGGAACTCAGCCATCCATCCCTCCACCCACTCCCATGCGGCAGAGTCTACGTTGGATGACCTTTCAGGCACTTTGCCTGGGGAAACAGCTGATCTTTGCATTTCCTCGGGGGGTCACTTGGGTGGGGAAGGCATTTTTCCTTCTCAGTGGAAGTGGGAGGAAAGATTGTCAATTACCAGTGTGTCAGTGATACTGACCACTGATGTGTGCTTACATTGTTTTATTCGACGTACCAAGAAATGCTGTCCTCCAATGAATACCCTCTGAGCCCTTACAGGCGCTACTGGCTCCGCACACCCCACAGGGGACACCTGTGTGGGGGGTGTTTGGGCTGGGTGACGCTCAGGGTGGGAGGGGAAATAGGACACGGGGTTCTCATGCCCTAGTGATTCTGGCTCATAGGGACCATTGCTGCTGGGGTTTATTTTAGTGCCGGGGTCAAACTGGCCCCAGCAGCCCTGAAGTTGGCCAGGCGCAGGGCACCTCCCCTTCAGCCCTGTCTTAGCCCTTGTACCAGCACAGGGATGGGCTTTGGCCAAGCAGAGGGACACACACTGAAATCCAAAACATACATAAATTATCCATAAAATAGTACAGGGAAGATAGTGAAGAAGCAGAAAAGGGAATCAGGGTGCTAAGGACTCTCTGAATATATAATTTGGAGGCAAAAACTTGTATTAATTAGAAAAGAGATTAGTGATAATACTTAGTACTCCTGATCTAAAGATCTCAAATTCCTTTCCGAACATTAACTAATTCAATGTCATGGCAACTCTTCCCCCTCCATCCACTACAGAAGTGTGTATGTAGCTAATATGAATACACGTTCATTGATAAGGGCCAGATTTTTAAAGGTACTTAGGCACCTCACTCCTATTGAAATCAATGGGAGTTAGGAATCTAAACACCCAGCCCTAAGTGACATGTCCAAACTTGCACAGGAGGCCTGTGGCAGAACAGGGAATTGAATTGAGGGCTTGAGCTAGGGTCCTAACCAGTGGATGGATTCGTCTTTTTCTCCTCCAGCACAGATCCCTTGCTTTAGTTACCAGTCCCTGCATTTCTCAAAACCCACATTATAAAACCTGCAGTCCCCGCAGTCCCACTGCTTACAAGTTATTCTTTGCGGAGTCAGGCAGCGGGAGGGCACAATCGCTTATAACTGTTCAAAACTTACAAAGAGTTTAATTATTACAAGAAAACAGTGTGCAATGAGTGTACGTAATGTAATATTATCAGTCACGCCGATCACAGCAGTGATAGGGACCAATCAAGAATGGGTCCACAAACGTCCAATGGTTTTCATTGACATTAATGGAAGTTAGGAGCTTACATACTTTTGTGGATCTAGGCTTTACAATCTAAATAGACAAGGTAGATACAGAGTAGCTGTGATTGGGCATATGCTCCACACTGGCAAATAAAGGGTTAAAATGGAGTCTGAGGGCCCAACTAGCCTATTCAGCGGCACCTGGAAGAGAAACAGCTAATTAAGGATTAGACCCAACTGGGGAGAACAAGACTGGGTGGGCATATAAGGGAAGGCCTGCAGGGCCTTGGGTGAGACTGCAGTAGGGAGCTTATACCCTGTGTCAGGCCCTGAAAGGAGAAGGGGGTCTAGGCAGCTGCCAGAGAAGCTAGGAGTCACTTGGAGAAAGTTTCTTAGCACAGACAAGCTGCATGGAGAGCTGAAACTGCAGGGAGAGGGGGCTGGTGAGTACAGCTCCATGACAAACACCTGCAAGCAGGTGAAGGTGGGAAGTAGTCCAGGGAGCCAGTGAGGTTCATAAGAAATAGACCTTAGCTGCTTCTCAGAAAAATCCTGGATAGGAACCCACAGGAAAGCATTCTCCTACACTCCCCTGCCCCCCATGGGAGAGGTGATGTAAGCTATGGGAAAGGCCACAAGGACTAGTGAGCCCAGACAGGGGCTGAAGGCCTGCTAAGTGGTCACTAAGTCTCTGGGTTTTTGTTTGAACTTCTTTTAGTTAAGGGACCTGTGCTGAAAGGTGACCTGGCTGGAGGGCAATTTCTATTCCCAGATGTGACCCTCGGGCCAAAAAGTTTGCCCACCCCTAAAGTAGAGCACTTAGCACAAAGGGGAGGTAATCTGGTGTAGGTGCTAATGGAACATAAGGGCTAGCCTGTGATTTTTAGGCTACATGTCTGTGCAAGGTAGGAAGGAGGAGTAAATGCTGATTTACAGCAGTTGAGGATCTGGCCTACAATTTAAACTTGGCTTGGTGGTGTGTGTGTGTGTGTGTGTGTGTGTGTCTGTCTCCCTTTTTGAGAGCCCAAGAGGAAAAGAGGGTACAGCACCCGCAGAGTTAGTCCTCATGGTGCTGCTCCTCATAGGATTTAACTGGGTGAATAGTGATGACTGTACAGCTCACTGATATCCTGCCTGAGCAACTTCATGTCCATAGCTACTGATACCTCCACAGACAGGGTACCTAAAAGCCAGCACCTTCTATTGCTTTAACTGTCCCCAGAGAAGAGATTGCTTCACTTGGCAGCTTGGTGGTCTCTTTGAGGGGTTGAGGAAGGGGCTCAAGTACTTTGGAAAGAGGAAACATCTGTGCTTTGCAATCTGTTGTGTAGCCAGACGGCGAATAAAGCTTTATTTAGCAACTGGGGGTAGATCCTTTGCAGAAGAAATTGAAGTAATAACGGTATCCTTTGTTATAGCTGCTTGCTTCCTTTCTGAAACACAGGACCGCTGTCCGGTCACAGTCACACGCTTGCTTTGCACAGGTGGAGTTAGTTGTATTCCCTGCAGGAACAAAAGCATTTCTCACTCTACAACTCTTGTGTGGTAACTAAAAGGCAAGGAACCCACTCGGAGGCCAGGTGCCGAGCAGCTTGTTCCTTCCTGACCTTCAGCGCTCCAGATGCATGGATGAGGTTTAGCGAAAGAGGAACGAGGCAGCCCTGTTGCTCTAACACTGCCGGGAATGTTGCAACACTGCTGTTGGCATGGCAGCAGCTGGGAACGCTGCAGTGGTGCCATTGGCACTGGATTTGCTGCTCCGTTGCCAGCTTGGGTGCCTTCCCAAATTAGCAGAGTGCAGCCAATTCTCCCCTGCCTCGCGTAGCCCACTGGTGAGTGTGAGTTACAGGCCCCTGCTCTGTACCGATCCCCAGAGGCTTTGTATTGTAGCTGGGGCAGCAACAGAGCTTCAGCAGCTCGTGCATCTCACTCAGGAGGTCTCCGGCTCAGTTCCCAGTGTGTGGGCCAAGATGGCAGCTCTGACGGTTGCAGTCATACCCACTTGGGAGTTGTGGGTATAAAATGCTAGAAAATCAGAATGGCAACATTTTACACCCGTCTTCATAGGTGTAAATACAGTGACCGATGAGGCCCAGTGGCTCTGGCACGGCAGCACTGGAATGCAAAGGCACTGCCAATCCATCACAGCTGCCTGCACTGGAACTGGCATTCAGTCCCTCACAGCTCAGAGGTCCTTAACGGTCGTCCTTTCCACTTGCTCTGCAAGAGGTCACCCTAATTGCCTTGGAGATTGTGAGAAGAGGTAGGTGGGGAGGAACCAGAAGGACCTGAAGTACTTTCCCCACCCCCCACGCTAGCTATCCTGGAAGTGCTTTGCTTCTTCCCAAAAGCCCCTCTGACTGTTTCTCTTTAGGACACATTTGTTCCAATGTCATTGTAAAAGGTTCAAGCAAGAGAACGAGGTCCCGTAAATCACCACGGTATCCGTGGCCATTTTAGCCATGCAGAAAATGCTACTCACAGCACATAACGTCTTCGTTGATGATGGAGTATTGATAATCATCAAAAAATGGGTGACAGCTCTGGTTGGTTAACTCCTTATAGCAGCAATCATGGGCATGACAGCACCTTCAGGGAGACAGAAACACAGGAATAGGGTGGAAAATGTGACTAGGTGAAGTAATGTCCAACATCACCACTACTAGAGGGGAGAGTGTGAGTGAGCCTTCCAAGGAACAGAGTTTGGGCTTGGTTTGGAAAAACACCCAGGAGCTCAGATGTTTATCCCAAGTGATATTCTTAGTGCTGCTCTGTGCCTCAAATCCAGCTCCTGTCCAAAGCTGGGTGAAACTTTTTGAACAAAACTTTTTTTTTTTTTTTTCAGCAAAAAATGCAGATGTGGGTTGACTGGAACATTTTTGTGAATTTGTGTTGAATTTGCTGAATAGTTTTGGTTGGGGGTGGAGCCTTCAATACTATTTAGGAAAAATTGCAACATTTCACTTCAAAATGAACTGTTCTGATTTTTGATTCATAACTGTTTTAAAATGTCCTTCCATTTTAATTTAAAAAACCCTAACATGCCAAAAATCAAATCTAAACAAGACATTTAGTTCAACCTAAAGCAACTTTTTGATTTGCCAAAACATTAAAGTTTGTTCTGGAGGTGGACTGAAATGGTTGGTTGGTTGTTTTGTGGTGGCAGACTGAACCAAAAAATCCATTAGATTGAAAACTCCCTGGGGCAAGGCCTGTCTTTGTTCTGTGTATGTACAGCTCCTAGCACAAAGGAGTCTAGCCTGAACCAGGACCCCATTGTGGTATAATACAAATAAATACTATTACTACTAATCACACAGTTCTATTGGCCCTTTTAAGATTCTGGGGATGACTCACCCCAGCATGCCTTGACTACAAAGGAGTTTCCATTCTCACATAAGCTGGAGAGTTGAGGCATTGTGCCCCAGAGTGCTAAAGGGCTTAGTGCAGTTACAATCCTAGGATTTAGATGCCCAGCTAACTAAATCAGTGCATTGCTAAAATTAGTATTGATACTAGTAGTAATAATAATGGATGCTAGTATTGATACCAGCAGCATTGACCTGAACCAAAGCTTACCAGTCTGTCTTATCCAGAGGCTGCCCTCTCCCACCCAGTCCACAGTGGCATCCATACACATTGTAGAAAATGAGGGCACTTTTCCCAGTAATTCTCCGGATCATGAATTTGAAATCGAGGAGGCTGCTGTGGATCATGGTCAAAACTGTGAAAGAGCAGAAAGGGCTTTTCACGAGTTTCCAAGGAGATGTTTTGCCTTCAAGGAGAATCATTTCCCTGATCCCTCACCTGACATACGGCGGGAGGTCAAAATCACTAAGTATTTAGTGACTAAGTGAGGATTGTTCTGCTGCTGCTTGCACGTTAGCTCTAACCCAGCATGGGGGGAAGGGTCGTCTAGTGGTCAAACCACTGCCAGGGAATCAGGTAGGGTGACCAGATAGCAAGTATGAAAAATCGGGACGGGGTGGGGGTAATAGGAGCCCATATTTTAAAAAAAAAAAAAAAGGTCCAAATATCAGGACTGTCCCTATAAAATCGGGACATCTGGTCACTCTAGAATCAGGAGCTATCAGTTCAATTCCTGCTCTGCTACAGGACCCTGCCAGCAAGCACTCCCACACACAGATAGTCACCCTGCCAGGAGGTACAGAAATGGACATGGGCACACAGTCACACTGCTGGGGTGAAGACTCCCACACTGGCACGGATGGATGATAAGGAAACATGCTGCTCATGTAAAAGAGAACCTGGAGCATAGATTGTTGGAATCACCTAGCTTCAGCCCTATTGAATAGCCACTGTATACTGTGACAGACTCTTCCACTATAGCCTAGCTGTTTTAAGTCTGCCAGGTCCCTCTATCTATGTACTTACGTGGCCTCCACAACTGTAATAGCTGAGTATCTCACACTCTAATATATTTATCCTGACAACATCTGTGTATGATTATCCCTGTATTACAGATAGGAGCTGAGGCACAGAAAGACTAAGGGCCAGATGTTTAAAGGTACTTAGGCACCTCACTCCTATTGAAATCAATGAAACAGCCCTCCAGTCCAAGCCCTGCAAACCCAAGTCAGCTGGCACAGACCAGCAGCAGGTTTTTTCTGCTGTGTAGATATATTCATACAGTTCTAATGGTGTCCAGTTGGCCTGATGTAAAACAAAAATGAGGGCTGAGAATGTGAGCCTGGGTCAGAGGATTTCATTATTTTAGTCCATTTCCTGATATCTAATCCATCCTGTGAATCCTTCTCCTGTGAGCGACACAAGTCTTCAGTAGGCTTGTGTGTAGTGAGCACTGTCTTTTGTTCTGTGTCCTCAAATAAACCCAGACTCAGAGTGTTTAATTCAGGAAAAGTCTACATTCACATGTCCAGTGCTGGAATTTCCCAGAGGAACAGGGGAATAATGCTGCTTTGGAGTGAACAGCAGGAGAAAGAGCCAACACAGGAGAACCTAAGCTGAAGATTGGGGAAGTGTCCAAATGCTGAAACCTACTTCACTGTGGGAAAGTCCCCAACCCAGGGAGATGAGGGAATACCTTCTGCTTGAGGCTGGGCAAAGCACCCCTGGTTCTATATCAAAGTGCCCAATCCAGCTCCCATTGGGAGTCTTTCCTTTGACTTCACTGGAAGTTGGATGGGGCCCTAACATGTCTTTCTAAAACATACTCAACCTCAAGTGCCTGGGCTCAATGCAGGAGGTACTGAGTGAGGTTCTGTGGCCTGTGTTATGCAGGAGGTAAGGTCATAACAGTTGCTTCTGACCTTTAAAATCTATGTTGGCGTAACGGTAACCCCCATAGGCATGTGAATGGAGCCAAAGAGAGAACATAAAGAAGTGGAAATGGAAAGTGAGTTTGGAGGCCCTTAGCTGGCACTTCTAGTTCGAAATCTGGTTCAGTTAAAGGTTGACCTTCATGGAGTGGAAAATACATAAGGAAGATATATATGGCATGGTAAAGCTGCATTCATGGTATCGAGGGTGTGGCAGGCTGAATGGTGGAGATGTTGGGAAATAAGTAGATTTGAAATGTTTCACGGAAGCACACAGCATCAGGAGCCTATGGAGCACAGCTTGGGATCTACATCGCATTCTCCAATAGGCTTTGCTAGTTTTGTTGGTGCACAACTCGGGTTTTCTTGAAACTGGCCCCAGCTGCTCTAGCCCCGTGATTCTCAACCAGGGGTACCCCTGGGGGTACATAGGTCTTCCAGGGTGATAACAGCTCATCTAGCTATTTGCCTAGTTTTACACCAGGCTACATAAATAGCGCTAGTGAAGTCAGTCCAAACTAAAATTTCATACGGACAATGACTTGTTTATACTGCTCTATATCCTATACCCTGAAATGTAAGTGCAATATTTATATTCCAATTGATTTATTTTAATTATATGGTAAAAATGAGAGAGTCAGCAATTTTTCAGTAACTGGGTGCTGTGGCACTTTTGTATTTTTATGTCCGATTTTGTTAGCAAGTCGTTTTAAAGTGAAGTGAAACTTGGGGGTACACAAGACAAATCAGACTCCTGAAAGGACTGCAGTTGTCTGGAAAGGTTGAGAGCCACTGGCCTAGCCAACGCCAGGCCTCAAGGCAGAGCAGACCTTCCCTGAGATGGAAGCTGTAACCACTTCCCTGCTAGCCTGGCATGTTCCTGCTGTGCCAACCAAAAGCTCAGTGCGGCACAGAAGCCGGGCCCATGTTTTAAGATGAAAAGCTGTGTCTTTAAAACCCCTGACCTTCTGTCACCAGTCTCTGCTGGGGCCCGTGGTGCTCTGAAACAACAGCCTCTCTGTGCAAAGTCATTCAGTGGGGATTGATACCCCGAGGCTTCAGCAGATAAGGAGCACATGGAAAATGAGTGCCATTGTGTGGGATCCCTGAGGCGACAGCACCGAGGGGAAGACGTTCTCCTGGCAGGCTTGATTGGCTGCTCGGGAGTGGTCAGCTGGGTCAAAGCCTGATATGACAATAAACACATTAATAATGGTACAGCGGAAAACCTTCAGGAGATCTCCCTTGGGGAGAAAGAGAGTCCTAGCGATACCAGGTAAAAAAACACCTGCCCTGGCGTCCATGGAATCTGCATGGGGTGAATTTCACCCAACAGAGATCCAGCCCACAGGCCCAAGGGATCCCTGAGCTGGCTGGGATAGACCAGGGTGCTGNTGCTTGGCTGTAACCACACAGAGAATGGGAAGTCTTTTCCTGGCCTGCCAAGACCACAAATCACACGCCTTTGCCTACTCAGCTATTTGAGCCCAATTATCCAGGACTACAGTTCTGTGTAACTATCTGAGCAGATAGCTTCCGCTAATGGCTCGTGTGTCGGATGAGTAAAGATTTCAGCCTACAGGTTTACAGAGAACAGCTCTTACCTGTACAGGGATACTTAAAAACAAGTTTTTAGTCACTGGAGGTGAATGCATAGTGTCACCACAAAGCAAATGACCTACATAAACCTCACTTAATCCCGATGCCGTGTCTGCCACACCAGCCATAGAGCCTGAGCTCGGCATCATTGAGGGTCCCCTTCCCACCCCTCAGATCCCTGAGCCAAACCAAGAGGGGCCACCTCCCAACGGCCCAGCTACTGGGGCTAAGGATCCTGCCTCTGTCCCTCTCCCCGACTCCACTCCTGACCCCTGCCCTGCCCCTACTCTTGATCCCTGCCCTTGCCCCTTCTGCCAACCCCATCCCTATCCCTTCCATCTCCCAAGATGCTATTGCCGCCCCTGGGGTTGTCTCCTTCCCTTTGCTGGAGGGTGACACTCAGGGAGCGGCCTTTGTGTTTCCTTGTCCTGACCCACTAGGGGCTGCTATCTTCCCTCCACTGCCCCCCATTGAACCGGGGTTTGAGGCAGGCCATGTGGCACCAGCCCATCGGGTGCCACGTCGGGGATCCACCCGCTGCCTGCCCATCTTGATAGGCCACAGGGCTTCAACTGGGGCCCCACTGGAGGCAGGCCAGAGTCCAGTGATCCCGCCCCCCCATATGCTGCAAGAAGAGCTGCAGGAGTTTCTAGAAGACATCTGTGGCTCCTGCAATAAGGTGCAGCTCGCTCTCCAGCGATGGGGGGATTTTCATCAAATCCTCCGGACCGCGAGGGCCTTCATGCGGGAGGGTAAAAGGACCAGGAAGCAGGGCGCCACAGCTTACCAGCGGGTCCGCAGCTTCCGTGACTCCTTGCTCACCTACGGGGTCAGCCACGTTTTGCTGCACGGCCCAATGGGGGCCATGGGTGTCTCTGTCGGCGAGGATCCCCCCCAGCCCTCCTCATGGCACCGATCATCTTCGCAACACTGAACTCCCGGGGCTGTAGGATGGGTCTCCGCAGGATCCAGGTGCACTCCTTCCTTTGGGAGCGGGGGTATTCTGTGGTTTTCCTGCAGGAGACCCATACGGATCCGGCCGCCGAAGACAGCTGGTGGCTGGAGTGGGGGGACAGGGTATACTTTAGCCACCTCACAGTTCGTATGGAGCGGCGACCCTGTTCTCCCCTGATTTACGGCCCAAGGTGCTGGGGGTTGCTGAGGCTGTGCCAGGCCGCCTGCTGCACCTCCGGGTTCACATGAAGTGGCCAGTGCTCAATCTCGTCAACGTTTATGCCCCGACATTGGGCCCAGAGCGACTACGCTTCTAGCAGCAGGCGTCCACCTTCCTCGGCTCCTTGGATCCTCGCAAGTGTCTGGTCCTGGGCGGGGACTTTAACACCACCCTCGAGGAGTGGGACCGCTCGGGGACTGAGCAGTGCCCGGCCGCCGTGGACTCCGTGGACGTTCCCGGCTGCCGTGGACATCCAGAAGATCGTCGACCGTCACTCCCTAGTGGACGTCTGGTGCGACCACCACCCAGACGATGTCTCGACGTTCACTTTTGTCCGGGTGGAGGCCCATAGGTCGCACCACTCCCGGTTGGACCGCTTCATACTTCCACCTTTCACGGGCCCACTCCTCCAGCATCTGGCCAGCTCCGTTTTCTGATCACCATCTAGCCACCGTGACGCCCTCTCTCTGTGCAGAGAGGCTGGGGCCAGCCTATTGGCATTTTAACAACAGCTTATTGGAGGATGTGGGCTTCGTGGCGTCCTTCCGGTAGTTCTGGCTGGCCTGGCGAGGGCAGAGGTGCGCCTTTCCCTCAGCGCAGCGGTGGTAGAACATGGGGAAGGTGCGCGCCCAGCTCTTCTGCCGTGACTACACCCGGGGTGCCAGCCGGCAGAGGGATGTGGCAATAGAGCAGTTGGAATGGGAGGTCTTAGAGCTGGAGAGGCGTCTGGCCACCAGCCCTGAGGATCCATGTGGAGTGTGCTGGGAGAAGCGGGAGGAGCTCCAGGCCCTCGAGGATCATCAGGCCCGGGGTGCCTTTGTTCAATCCTGCATCCACCTCCTTCAGGAGATGGATCACGGCTTCCACTTCTTCTACGCCCTGGAGAAAAGGAGGGAGGCCAAGAAGCACGTCACCTGCCTCCTGGCGGAGGATGGCATCCCCCTCACAGATCTGGCGGAGATGTGCGGAAGGGCCAGGGCCTTCTACGCAGGCCTTTTCTCCCCAGATCCGACCGATCCTAACGCTTGCAGAGTGCTCTGTGACAGATTCCCGATGGTCAGCGCGGGCGACCAAGACCGGCTATAGCTGCCTCTCACTCTGGCCGAGTTCTCGGAAGCCCTCTGCCGCATGCCCACCAATAAATCTCCGGGCATGGACGGGCTGACCGTGGAGTTCTACCGCGTGTTCTGGGACGTCCTCGGCCCAGACCTAGTCACCGTCTGGGCCGAGGCCTTGCGGAGCGGGGTCCTCCCTCTTTCGTGCAGGCGAGCCGTGCTCACCTTATTGCCGAAGAAGGGGGACCTCCGCGACTTACGGAATTGGCGTCCCGTCTCGCTCCTCAGCACGGATTACAAAATCGTAGCCAAGGCTATCTCGCTGCGGCTGGGGTCCGTGCTG